>NC_052153.1:80943560-81236372 GCF_902713615.1 Scyliorhinus canicula | reverse complement strand
CTCTGCTCAGCGTCAGCCAGCACGACTGGCTGGCGACTTTAAATAGCAGGTGTGAACGGCGACGTACTGACCTTGCGTCAAGACATCAGGGGCGCGATTCTCCGCAAATGCGGAGAGTTGTGAAGGCTGCCGTGAAAGTGGCCGTGTTTCCCAGCAGCCTCCGCGCACCCTCCCGGGACCCGATTCTGCTCCCCGGTCGGGGCTAGCAGCGGGGCCCCGTGAACCTCGGCATCGCAGGCTTAGCGAACTTCGCTAAGCCCGCGCGCCAAGGTTAACGCCGGCTGCGCAAACGATGACGTCATCACGCATATGCGTCAAACCCGCGCATGCGCGGGCCGTTATGCCCCTCAGCCGCCCCTCGGACTGATCCAGCGGGGCGGCGGAGGAACAAAGAGTGTGCGGGGTTTGGACCCGCTGCCCGCGATCGGTGGGCACCGATCGCGGGCTCATGCCACCCTTGGCACGGCCGTGGTGTGGCCGTGCCAATCGGTGGCATGGTTCTCCAGAACGGCACTTTGCGGCCGTTTTCACGAACTGTGAGAGCAAGTGTGTTGGAGTTCGTGAAAACGGCCGTAAAGGCCTGGGAAATCGGCCCATCGGCTAGGGGAGAATTGCTGCTCGCCGTAAAAAACGGGGAGCAGCGATTCGTGTCGTGGGGCGGCCGTGGGGGGGGGGGGGGGGGGCAGAATAGCGGGAGGTCGGGAAAAATGTCGGGAAGGCCCTCCCTCTATTCTCCGACCCGTCGTGGGGGGCGGAGAATCGCGCCCCAGGACTTCGGCCCATCCGGCCCACAGAATAGCGGGGGTGCCGGGGAAGCGACTTTTTGCCTGCGTCGCACATTCCCCCATTCACTCCCCCATTCACTCCCCCATTCCCTCACACATTCACGCACTCGTTCACACACACATTCACTCGCACTTTCACTCACTCATTCACACACACATTCACTCACACATTCACTCACAGTCACTCGCACATTCACTCGCACAGTCACTCACACATTCACTCGCTCATTCACTCACACATTCACTCACTCGTTCACTCACACATTCACTCACTCGTTCACTCACACAATCACTCACTCATTCACGCACACATTCACTCGCAGTCACTCACACATTCACTCGCACATTCACCCACTCATTCACTCGCATATTCACTCACACATTCACTCGCACAGTCACTTGCTCATTCACTCACACATCCACTCACTCATTCATTCACTCGTTCACTCACACATTCACTCGCACATTCACTCGCACATTCATTCACTCGTTCACTCGCACATTCACTCACTCATTCACGCACACATTCACTCACACAGTCACTTGGACATTCATTCGCACATTTACTCACTCGTTCACTCACACATTCACTCATACATTCACTCATCCATTCACTCACACATTCACTCATTCATTCACACATTCACTCACACATTCACTCACATATTCACTCATTCACTCACCCAATCACTCACATTCACTCACCCATTTACTCACACGCTCACTCACAGTCACACTCCCATTCACTTGCACATTGATTCACCACTTCTCTCACCCATTCACTCGCCCATTCACTCCCCCATTCACTCCCCCCATTCACTCACCCATTCACTCCCCCATTCACTCCCCCCATTCACTCCCCCATTCACTCCCCCATTCACTCCCCCATTCACTCACACATTCTTTCCCCCATTCACTCACACATTCACGCACTCGTTCACTCACACATTCACTCGCACTTTCACTCACTCATTCACTCACACATTCACTCACTTATTCACTCACTCGTTCACTCACACATTCACTCGCAGTCACTCGCACAGTCACTCGCACAGCCACTCGCACATTCCCCCATTCACTCCCCCATTCACTCCCCCATTCCCTCACACATTCACTCACTCGTTCACTCACATTCACTCGCACTTTCACTCACTCATTCACACACACATCCACTCACACATTCACTCACAGTCACTCGCACATTCACTCGCACACTCACTCGCACATTCACTCACTCGTTCACTCACACATTCACTCGCACATTTACTCACTCATTCACGCACACATTCACTCACACATTCACTCGCACAGTCACGCACACATTTACTCACTCATTCACGCACACATTCACTCACACATTCCCTCACACATTCTCTCGCCATTCATTCATACATTTACTCACACATCCACTCACCCATTCACTCACACATTCACTCACATGTTCACTCACACATTCACTCACATATTCACTCATTCACTCACCCAATCACTCACATTCACTCACCCATTCACTCACACGCTCACTCACACAGTCACACACCCATTCACTTGCACATTGATTCACCACTTCTCTCACCCATTCACTCCCCCCATTCACTCCCCCCATTCACTCCCCCATTCACTCACACATTCTTTCCCCCATTCACTCCCCCATTCACTCCCCCATTCACTCCCCCATTCACTCCCCCATTCACTCACACATTCACTCACACATTCACTCACACATTCACTCACTTATTCACTCACTCGTTCACTCACACATTCACTCGCACAGTCACTCGCACAGTCACTCGCACAGCCACTCGCACATTCCCCCATTCACTCCCCTATTCCCTCACACATTCACGCACTCGTTCACTCACACATTCACTCGCACTTTCACTCACTCATTCACACACACATTCACTCACACATTCACTCGCACATTCACTCACTCGTTCAGTCACACATTCACTCGCACATTTACTCACTCATTCACGCACACGTTCACTCGCACATTCACTCGCACACTCACTCACACATTCACTCACTCGTTCACTCACACATTCACTCGCACATTTACTCACTCATTCACGCACCCATTCACTCACACATTCACTCACATGTTCACTCACACATTCACTCACATATTCACTCATTCACTCACCCAATCACTCACATTCACTCACCCATTCACTCACACGCTCACTCACACAGTCACACACCCATTCACTTGCACATTGATTCACCACTTCTCTCACCCATTCACTCCCCCCATTCACTCCCCCCATTCACTCCCCCATTCACTCACACATTCTTTCCCCCATTCACTCCCCCATTCACTCCCCCATTCACTCCCCCATTCACTCCCCCATTCACTCACACATTCACTCACACATTCACTCACACATTCACTCACTTATTCACTCACTCGTTCACTCACACATTCACTCGCACAGTCACTCGCACAGTCACTCGCACAGCCACTCGCACATTCACTCACAGTCACTCGCACATTCACTCGCACACTCACTCGCACATTCACTCACTCGTTCACTCACACATTCACTCGCACATTTACTCACTCATTCACGCACACATTCACTCACACATTCACTCGCACAGTCACGCACACATTTACTCACTCATTCACGCAAACGTTCACTCGCACATTCACTCACACATTCACTCGCACAGTCACGCACACATTTACTCACTCATTCACGCACACATTCACTCACACATTCCCTCACACATTCTCTCGCCATTCATTCATACATTTACTCACACATCCACTCACCCATTCACTCACACATTCACTCACATGTTCACTCACACATTCACTCACATATTCACTCATTCACTCACCCAATCACTCACATTCACTCACCCATTCACTCACACGCTCACTCACACAGTCACACACCCATTCACTTGCACATTGATTCACCACTTCTCTCACCCCATTCACTCCCCCCATTCACTCCCCCATTCACTCCCCCATTCACTCCCCCATTCACTCACACATTCTTTCCCCCATTCACTCCCCCATTCACTCCCCCATTCACTCACACATTCACTCCCCCATTCACTCCCCCATTCACTCACACATTCACTCACTTATTCACTCACTCGTTCACTCACACATTCACTCGCACAGTCACTCGCACAGTCACTCGCACAGCCACTCGCACATTCCCCCATTCACCGCCCTATTCCCTCACACATTCACGCACTTGTTCACTCACACATTCACTCGTACTTTCACTCACTCATTCACACACACATTCACTCACACATTCACTCGCACACTCACTCGCACATTCACTCACTCGTTCACTCACACATTCACTCACACATTTACTCACTCATTCACGCACACGTTCACTCGCAGTCATTCACACATTCACTCGCACATTCACTCACTTATTCACTCGCACATTCACTCACTCGTTCACACACATTCACTCGCACTTTCACTCGCACATTCACTCACTCATTCAAGCACACATTCACTCACACAGTCACTTGGACATTCATTCGCACATTTACTCACTCGTTCACTCACACATTCACTCATACATTCACTCATCCATTCACTCATTCATTCACACATTCACTCACACATTCACTCATTCATTCACTCATTCACTCACACATTCACTCGCAGTCACTCGCACATTCACGCACACATTCACGCACACATTCACTCACACAGTCACACACAGTCACTCGCACATTCACTCGCACATTCACTCACTCATTCATTCACACATTCACTCACCCATTCACTCATACATTCACTCGCACATTCACTCACTCATTCACTCGCACATTCACTTACTCGTTCATTCACACACTCATTCACTCATTCACACACACATTCACTCACACATTCACTCGCACATTCACTCACTCATTCACACACACATTCACTCGCAGTCACTCACACATTCACTCGCACATTCACTCACTCATTCACTCGCACGTTCACTCACACATTCACTCGCACAGTCACTCGCACATTCACTCGCACATTCACTCACTTATTCATTCACACGTTCACTCTCCCATTCACTCATACATTCACTCACTCATTCACTCGCACATTCACTTACTCGTTCATTCACACATTCATTCACTCATTCACACGCACATTCACTCACACATTCACTCACTTATTCACTCACTCGTTCACTCACACAGTCACTCGCACAGCCACTCGCACATTTCCCCATTCACTCCCCTATTCCCTCACACATTCACGCACTCGTTCACTCACACATTCACTCGCACTTTCACTCACTCATTCACACACACATTCACTCACACATTCACTCGCACACTCACTCGCACATTCACTCACTCGTTCACTCACACATTCACTCACACATTTACTCACTCATTCACGCACACGTTCACTCGCACAGTCACTCACACATTCACTCGCACATTCACTCACACATTCACTCACTCGTTCACTCACACATTCACTCACTCGTTCACTCACACAATCACTCACTCATTCACGCACACATTCACACACATTCACTCGCACTTTCACTCGCACATTCACTCACTCATTCATGCACACATTCACTCACACAGTCACTTGGACATTCATTCGCACATTTACTCACTCGTTCACTCACACATTCACTCATACATTCACTCATCCATTCACTCACACATTCACTCATTCATTCACACATTCACTCACACATTCACTCATTCGTTCACACATTCACTCACACATTCACTCGCAGTCACTCGCACATTCACTCGCACATTCACGCACACATTCACTCACATAGTCACTCACACAGTCACTCGCACATTCACTCGCACATTCACTCACTCATTCATTCACACATTCACTCACCCATTCACTCATACATTCACTCGCACATTCACACACTCATTCACTCATTCACACGCACATTCACTCACACATTCACTCGCACAGTCACTCGCACATTCACTCACTCATTCACTCACTCGTTCACTCACACAATCACTCACTCATTCACGCACATTCACTCGCAGTCACTCACACATTCACTCGCACATTCACTCACTCATTCACTCACACGTTCACTCACACATTCACTCGCACAGTCAGTCGCACATTCACTCGCACATTCACTCACTTATTCATTCACACGTTCACTTCCCCATTCACTCATACATTCACTCACTCATTCACTCGCACATTCACTTACTCGTTCATTCACACATTCATTCACTCATTCACACGCACATTCACTCACACATTCACTCGCACAATCACTCGCACATTCACTCACTCAGTCACTCACTCATTCACTCACACATTTACTCACTCATTCATTCTTACATTCGCCCACCCATTCACTCACCAGTTCAGTCACATGTTCATTCACAGATTCACTTACCCAATCCCTGATATGTTCAATCAAATGTTCACGACACGTACAGTCACACGTACAATCTCTCATACACTCAGCCGATAACTCACATATTCCCTCAACGTTCACTCAGATGCTCACTCGCACGTTCGTACACTCATTTACTCACCAATTAATTCACCATCCACTCAGTAGTACACTCACATATTCACTCACTGATTTAGTCACACATTAACACACATGTTCATTCACATAATCACTCACGTTCACTCACCATCCCGACTTGGAAATTTATTGCTGTTCCTTCACTGTCGCTGGGTCAAAATCCTGGCACTCCCTCCCTAACAGCACTGTGGGTGTGCTTACATCTCAGGAACTGCAGTGGTTAACCAAGTCTACTCATCATCACCTGCTGAAGAGCAACTAGGTTTTGCAATAAATGCTGGCATAACCAGCGATGCCCTCATCCCACGACGAATTTTTAAAAAAAATTAATGACCACTCAAAAGCTTCATCCCCCTGTCGCTGGTATAACCCACCTTCAGGCGTGTCTGTCTCCATGCAGCATACGTGGCAGCTAAAAGTGTCGCCAACTTTTCACCTTCAGGATATGGGTGGTAGGGGGGGAATAGGGAACCCTCGATCAAAAACACCCAGTGCCTGATTGAGGGACTCAACATTGGGAAAGCGGGGCTGGGCCGTGAGACTGACCCACCTGCCCTTGCTGCCGGCAGTATAACTCCACCCTGTGAAACCTCCACCCACATTACTCACCTGCAGTCTGAGTTAGTTTGTGATCCTGGGACTCTGGTGACTGTCCTTAGAACCTATGTTAATTTAAGTCTATTTGTTTCTATTTCATTTTTACACATCAAGCAGTACCTTTTAACCCCAGATCACCAAATGTTTTTGCACTCTGGTGAAATCTGCACTCAAGTGAAGCTACTCTGTCCTAGAAATCTCTGATTATTATTTCAATTACTGTTTTTACTGAGCCCAATGAAACCTTTAATTTCCTGATTCCGAGTTTCAACAAATACCCCAGCTGGGAGAGAAAAAGAAGTGAAGAAAATGAAATACTCAGCAACCAATCACCTACCCACTTTTGCTATGATGCAAAATTTGGATTATTGTTCCTTGATTTATTGAACTCTTGATTGAAAAGTGGTCCGTCCATCCCTGTCGCTGCTCCCAACTAGGCTGAAAGGGTCAAAGCATAGCGACAGGCAAATGTGCAGAAGTGTGGGTCTGGAATGTAACCAGCTGAAACTATATAGTTTACTGAAGCTGCTTCCTGTTGCTTTTCCTGCAAGGACCACCCTACCCACTGGGACATTGACTTTCCGGGTGTTCTGAAATCAAGAGGAAAGAATCTCAGGTTCCAATTACTCCAGTCTACTCCTCCAGCTTCCAGGAGTGAGGCAGATCAACCAAACAATCGTCATTCAGAGAAAATGAAAAAGGAAGAAGTTGAAAATCTGAAATGAAAGCAAAAATAATATACTGGAGATACAAAGCTGGTATCAGTAATGAGAAAGGTGGTGAGCTATGGAATTCATATGTGGATCCTTATCTGTTCGATGACACGTCCAAATCGTGAAAGGCCACTTTTGCCTCGCAGATTCTGATTGATCTGTGGGTGTATTTATAGCATTAACTACAGTGTACTGCTTTGGGAAGCTGTGGTTCCAGACTTCTGTTTGTAGAAATGTCAAGGGATATGGAGAAAATGTGGATAAATGAAGTTGAGATACAGACCAACATAATCTAATTGAATGGCAGCTGAACAATCTAGAGAGGCTAATAGTGGACTCCTGTTTTTATATTCTTATCACATTTAGGGAGAGGCAGTGGGAACGTCACTGGACTAGTAATCCAGCTGATGGAATTTAAATTCAATGTATAAACCTGGAATTAAAAAGCTAGCTTCAGTAATGGTCACCCATGAAACCATCATTGATTGTTGTAAAGACCCATCTGGTTCACTAATGTCCTTTAGAAAGGGAAATCTGCCATCCTTACCTGGTCAGGCCTACATGTGACACCAGATCCACAGCAATGAGGTTGACTCTTAAGTGCCCTCTGAAATGGCTGAGCAAGCCACTCAGTCGTATCAAAATCACCACACAGACCAAAAAAGAATAAAGCTGAATGGGTCACCTGGCCAAAATTGGGAGAGCTGTCAAGCTGATAGCTTCGTCAAGCACAGCCAAGCACATTGGTGCAGAGTTCAAGGCTGAAGTATTTACAAACACCTTCAGCCAGAAGTGTTGAGTGCATGATGCATCTCAGCCACATCCTGGGTTCCCCAGCATCACAGATGCCCCTCTTCTGCCAAATCCATATGATATTATGAAATGGTAAAAGTCACTGCATACTGTTAAGGCGATGGACACTGACAATATTCCAACAGCGGATTTGTGCTCCAGAACTAGCTGTGCCCCTAGCCAAGCTGTTCCAAGACAGGCATTGGCATCCTGTACATTGGCATCTACCCGGCAATGTGGAAAATTGCCCAGGTATGCCCTGTCCACAAAAAGCAGGAAAATCCAACCCTGCTAATTAGTCTATTCTTGTTCATCAGCAATGTAATGGAAGGTGTTGTCAACAGATCTATCAAGTGTAATTTACTCAGTATTAACCTGCTCCTGACCTGATTACAGCCTTGGTCCTAACATGGACAAAAGTGTGAACTCAGGAGGTGATGGAGGGTGATTGCCCTCGACATCAAGGTAGCATTTGATCGAGTATGGGATCAAGGAGCCCTAGTTAAACTGGAGTCAGTGGGAATCACAACTCTCCACTAATTGGAGCCATAGCGAGCACAAAGGAAGATGGTTGCGGTTGATGGAGGTCAATCACCTCAGGGCAGGTTAGTGTCCTGAGCTCAACCATCGTCTGCTTCAACAATAACCTTGTCAATATCATAAGGTCAGAAGTGGGGGTGTTCCCTGAAGATTGCACAATGTTCAGCGCCATTCGCAGGCTCCTCAGATACTGAAGTAGTCTGTGTCCATATACAGCAGAATCTGGTCAACATTCAGGCCTGTGCTGATATGGGCAGCACGGTAGCACAGTGGTTAGCACTGTTACTTCACAGCTCCAGGGTCCCAGTTCGATTCCCGGCTTGGGTTGCTGTGCGGAGTCTGTACGTTCTTCCTGTGTCTGCGTGGGTTTTCTCTGGGTGCTCCGGTTTCCTCCCTCAAGTCCCAAAAGACGTGCTGTTAGGTAATTTGGACATTCTGAGTTGTACCTCTGTGAACCTGAACAGGTGCCAGAATGTGGCATCTAGGGGCTTTTCGCAGTAACTTCATTGCAGTGTTAATCTAAGCCTATTTGTGACAACAAAGATTATTATTGTTATTATTATAAGGGGTAAATAACATTCGTGCCACACAAATGTCAGACAATGATCATGTCCAACAAGAGAGAATCTAATCTTCACCCTTTTAAATTTAATGGCATTACCATCACTGAGTCCCCCATTACCTGGGGGTTACCACTGACCAGAAACTCAACTGGGCTAGTCATATAAATACTCTGGCCACAAGAGCAGGTCAGAGCCTGGTAATTCTGAAGCGGGTAACACACCCCCTAATTCCTCAAAGTCTGTCCACCATCTACAAGGCACAAGTCAGGAGTGTAATGGAATACTCTCCACTTGCTTGGATGAATGCAGCTCCAACAACACCCAAGAAGCTTGGGACCATCTCTAGGACAAAGCATCCCGGTTGATTGGCAGCTCATTCACCACCTTGAAAATTCACTCCTTTCACCACCGATGCGCAGAGGCAGCAGTGTGTACTATTGACAAGATGCACTGCAAAAACTAATCAATGCGCCTTCAATAAGTCTTCCAAACCTGCGACCTCTGCCAGCAAGAAGGACACTGGGCGGCATGGTAGCACAGCGGTTAGCACTGTTGCTTCACAGCACCAGGGTCCCAGGTTCGATTCCCGGCTTGGATCACTGTCTGTGTGGAGACTGCACGTTCTCCCCGTGTTTGCATGGTTTTCCTCCGGGTGCTCCGGTTTTCTCCCACAAGTCCAGAAAGACGTGCTATTAGGTAATTTGGACATTCTGAATTCTCCCTCTGTGTACCCGAACAGGCGCCGGAATGTGGCGACTAGAGGCTTTTCACAGTAACTTCACTGCAGTGTTAATGTAAACCTACTTGTGACAATGAAGACTATTATTATTATTAGCTGCATTGGAACCTGCAAGTTCCCCTCCAAGCCACACACTCCTCCTGACTTAGAAATTTATCACCGTGAACATCAGGTGACGGTCGTGGAGTGAGTGGTTGCTTATTTGGTAGCTCCCGCGTGTGGTGGGCCTTTGGACCCTTTTCCCCCGATTTACAGTGGATTTGATTGACAAAACAGGTGACTGGTGAAGTAGAGGAGAAGGACCCCCACCAGAGTATGGATTTGTGGACCAGATGTGGTCTGAAAAGGAGAGATTGTTTCGCAAAGAAGTGAGTGGAGTCTACAGCACAGAAAAACATGGAGGAGGCTCAGGGATGGGATTGTCGGCCCAGTGGTCAACGGAGCAGCTGGTGGACTTTCTTCAGGACAGCTTTGCTCAGTAAAGAAAGTAAAGTGGCTCCAATGGCGCAATTGGTTCGCAAACGGTACTTATAGAGCAAAGAAAGGAATAGAACATAGAACATAGAACAGTACAGCACAGAACAGGCCCTTCGGCCCTCAATGTTGTGCCGAGCCATGATCACCCTACTCAAACCCACATATCCACCCTATACCCGTAACCCAACAACCCCCCCCTTAACCTTACTTTTATTAGGACACTACGGGCAATTTAGCATGGCCAATCCACCTAACCCGCACATCTTTGGACTGTGGGAGGAAACCGGAGCACCCGGAGGAAACCCACGCACACAGGGGGAGGACGTGCAGACTCCACACAGACAGTGACCCAGCCGGGAATCGAACCTGGGACCCTGGAGCTGTGAAGCATTTATGCTAACCACCATGCTACCCTGCTGCCCCTTGGATTTGATTAAGACGGGGATTGACCATGTGGAGCAGAGATTGGAAACCCATGAACAGGTGATCCAGAAGGTGGTAGACACAGTTGCTGAGCACGATCAGCAGCTAACCACAATGGCGGCGGAGATGGGGCTGATGAAGGACCACCAGAAGACGCTGCAAAAGAAAGTGGAGGATTTGGAGAACAGTTCACGTAGGCAGAACCTGAGGATTGTTGGTCTCCTGGAGGGCAGCAAGGGATCGGACGCGGGGCATATGTGGCGCCTTTGTTCGAGAAGCTGTTGGGGGAAGGTGCATTTGCTCGACCTTTGGAGGTGGACAGGGCGCACAGAGCGCTGATGAGGAAGCCGCTGAGGAATGAGCCGCCAAGGGCAATGGTGGTCCAAATGCACCAGTTCCTGGACAAGGAACAGATCTTGAGGTGGGCCAGGCAGATGAGGAGCTGCAAATGGGAAGGCAACGAGCTGCATATTTACCAGGACTTGGGTGCAGAACTGGCAAAATGAAGGGCAAGTTTGAATAAGGTGAAATCGTCCCTCTTTAAGAAGGGGGTGAAGTTTGGAATGCTGTACCCAGCATGTCTGTGGGTCACTTATGAGGCCCAGGAACTTTATTTTGAATCGTCAGATAAGACGATGACTTTGTTAAGGACAGGGGACTGGCAGGTGATGGAGGACATTGAACTTGGAGGTGGGTAGTTCTGTTCTTGATCTGCGGCTAAAGTTCTTTTCTCTTTGGGATTTTGTATATATTGTTTTGCACTAAGTTTGGGGCTGTTGCTCTGTTTTGTTTGTGGGTTAACTTTGTTCTTAATGGGGGATGGTGGGTGGAGTTTTCTTCTTTTTGTTTGTTGGGAATTGTGATCGCTATGGACGCGGAGAAGGCCTTCGACTGGATGGAGTGGAAGCATTTGTGGGAGGGCCTGTGGCAGTTTGGGTTTGGGCAGAGTTTTGTAGATTGGGTCCGGTTGCTGTACCAGGCACCGGTGGCGGGTGTGCAGACGAACTGGGTGAGTTTGGAATATTTCAGACTGAGCCGGGGAACGAGGCAGGATTGTCCACTCTCCCCACTGTTGTTTGCCTTGGCTACAGAGCCATTGGCGATGGCTCTGAGAGCGTCAAAGGACTGGAAGGGCTAGTTCAAGGGTGGTGGTGGTGGAACACAGGGTCTCGTTATATGTGGATGACCTACTCCTGTATATATCTGACCTGCGAGGGGGATGGGAGAGATCTTAGGGGAATTTGCCAGTTCTCGGGGTATAAATGTAATATGGGAAAAAGTGATGTATTTGCGATCCCGCGCCGGGGAGGAGAATCACCGGGGGGGGGGGGGGGGGGGGGAGGGGGGGGGGAGGTGCGTGAATCCCGCCAGGCCGCTCCAACGCCAGGCCGCCGATTCTACGGTTGCTGGCGCGGTTGCCACGACGCCGGTCGGGGGCCATTGAAAGCGGCATCCCAACAACTCTCTGCGCTCGACAGGCCAAGTGCTGCCGAGTTCCACCGAGTCCCGCCGCCGTTGTTTGTATATGGTCCTACCCGGCGGGACCTTAGCGTTCTGGTGGGGGGACAGGGGGAGCCAACTCTGGCGGCGGGGTGGGGGGGGCCTCCACGGTGGCCAGGCCCGCGATCGGGGGCAACCGATCTCAATCCGGAGGGGGCCTTTGTTCCTCCGCGCCGGGCCCCTTTAGGGCTCTGCCATATTGCCTGGGGGCCAGTGCGGAGACCGCTGTGGCATGCATGCGTGGACCCGCGCCGGCCGTGATGCACATGCGCGGACCCGCGCCGGCTGTGGCGTGCATGCGCGGATCGGCGCCGGCCGTGGCGTGCATGCGCGCACCCATACCGGCTGTGGCGTGCATGTGTGGACCCGCGCCGGCTGTGGCATGCATGCGCGCACCCATACCGGCTGTGGCATGCATGCGCGCACCCATACCGGCTGTGGCATGCATGCGCGCACCCATACCGGCTGTGGCATGCATGCGCGCACCCATACCGGCTGTGGCATGCATGCGAGGACCCGCGCCGGCCGTGGCAGGCTGGCGTTCAGTGCCGGAGCAGTGCACAGAACTCCAGTGCCGTTCTAGCCCCCTAGGAAGGGGTGAATGCCTGAGCCTGGAGGCCCATTGACGCCGGTGACGCTTGCGGCAGTTTTGACGCCGGCGTCAACACTTGGCTGGGTTTTCAGAGAATCCTGGCCCCTATCTCTGAGAATCTTTCCAACAATTTCACTATCACTGACGTCAAGCTCATTGGCCTATAATTACCCGGATTGTCCTTGCAACCCTTCTTAAATAAAGGTACAACATTTCCTGTAAGAAGTCTGAGCATTTACATTTAAGGGCTTGTCTAGAATATCCAATATATAACTATGTCATGGATTGGTTGTGTTTCATAATATTACCCATTTGTGAGCAAACTGATGATTATAGAGAAAATATGTAACGTGTATTGGCCTATTTTTGGCTATAACATTTTTGTTGAGTGTACAGATTAGGGGTCGGTAATGAATGTGCTTCTCACTAGGCTGACCAAATTCAGTTGGTTCTCCATGGAGGCAGTGTAGTGTAAAAGAGCTGCAGCCTCTCCCACAATAGCAGGACACCATCGATTATATTCACAGAACATTGTATGTGCCAAATGAAGACACCAGACAGTCCTAAACATGAAGACTTTCACTCATTCAGTGTGCAGCTGGTGTTGATGATAGTAAAAGGTAAAGTCACCACAGTCCTAGATGACCATAGGCTGCTCTCTTCTTTGAGGGGGAGAGCTGACTGGTGCTGATTTAACCTGAGGATCGCCACACCTCAGGCAAGGGATAAAGTTGAGAAGGTGGGCCTTCATGAATAACCTCAGCTAGTATGGGAATGGAACCCACATTGCTGGCCCTGTTCTTTCCTGAACCAGCGTTGTAGCCATTTGAGCTTAACCGGATAAGAAAAAAATCATGAAAGTCTATGCCTGATTTCTTCACAGTTGTCATGATGCCTTTATCCTGCACAACCACCCAAATCTGTCTACTGTTCCAGCAGGTCCATGAGGTGTCAGTCCAGCTTACAGAGAGATACCTACAACATGGATGCTGTGGAGTACTTGAATTAGAGTCACGTTTCTCCCAGAGCTCTGAATGAGCAAGCAATTCACATTCTGAAACAAGCTGTTCTGTGTGCTGGCTAGGCCTAGAGGCACCTACAGTACAATTCTGAGAGAGTTTCCAAATTTATAGGGTATGCTGCATTCTTTGCCCAGTAAATCAGGTAATACTTGAAACTACCAGGGGAAGAAGTAGTGGAGCGCTAGAGCACTAAACAATGGATGAAGAGAGAGAGCAAGACATGAATTATGCCATCATCCTGAGCTCTATTAATTAACTTCAATGGAGAAACAATTAGATTGTGTACAAAATAGAGAGTGTGTAAATTGGACAATATATCAATTAGACAGTGCATCAATGGGACAGTGGATTAGTGTGACTGTGTATTGATTGCACAGTGTGTTGATCGGACAGTGTATCAAGTGGACAGTGTATTAATTGGACAGCGCATCAATGGGACAGTGTACCAAATCGATGGTATACCAATCGGACACTGTATCAATTGGATAGTGTACTGATTGAGTGGTGTATCTATTGGATGGTGTGTCAATTGGATGGTGTATCGGTAGGACGGTAAACCAATCGGATGGTGTATCAATTGGATGGCGTATTGATTGGGTGGTGTGTCAGTGGGGCGGTGTACTGATTTTATGGTGTATTAATCGGACAGCGTATCAATTGGACAGTGTATCAATTAGACGGTATACCAATCGGACGGTATATCAATGGATGGTGTATTGATCAGGTGTTGTATCAATGGGACGGTGTATCGATGGGACAGTGTATTGAATTCATGGTGTATTGATCGGGCAGTGTATCAATTAGACGGGCATCAAAGGGACAGTGTCTCAATTGGACCATATACCAATCAGATGATGTATGAATGGGATGGTGTATCGATTGCATTGTGTATTGATCAGACAGTGTATCAATTGGATAGTGCATCGATGGGACAGTGTATCAATTGAATAGTATACTAATTGGACGGTGTATCGGTTGGATGGTTTAACAATGGGACAGTGTATCAATTGGATGGTGTATTAAATCAGAGAGTGTCAACGACCCCACCCTGCGGGGTGAGCGTACGCCTCATTACCCTACGGCTCATCCTGGCCCAGAAGCAGCACATCACAGCCGTCAGTGCAGCGGTCGAAACAAAAGAAGCATTCTACTCCAGCCTCGACCAATTGCTGTCCTGAAGGGAGACACAAACTCCTTGGTGACTTTTTCTTTATAAATTTAGATTACCCAATTATTTTTTCCAATTAAGGGGCAATTTAGCGTGGCCAATCCACCTACTCTGCACATTTTTGGGTTGTGGGGGTGAAACCCACGCAGACACATGGAGAATGTGCAAACTCCACACGGACAGTGACCCAGAGCCGGGATCGAACCTGGGACCTCAGCGCCGTGAGGCGGTTGTGCTAACCACTAGGCCACCGTGCTGCCCTCCTTGGTGACTTTAATGCGAGAGTTAGGAAGGATGCAAACCTTTGGAAAGGCGTGTTAGGCAGGGAAGCTGTGTGGAAAACAAACACCAATGGAGTCATCTTCCTGACAAAATGTTTGGAACATGGCCTGGTTATCATAAACATCCTGTTCTGCCAGAGGGACAAGCAGAAGACCTCATGACAACACCACCGCTCAAAGCACTGGCACTTAATAAAATATATCATGGTCCGAACAAGGAACTGCAAAGATATCCGCATTACCCATGCCACGATCAGAGCTGACGACTGCTGGACTGATCACTGACTAATCTGCTCTACCATCTCCATCACCCTGGCCCCCAAGCCGGCACAGGCAGGAGTCTCAATATTGCTGGACTCAAAGACCTTGAGAAGAAAGAGCAACTCAGTCAGTGACTCGCAGCTAACCTGACGACAACCAGTGAACCAGAACGGCTGAATCCCACACAAAGAACAAAGAAAAGTACAGCACAGGAACAGCCCCTTAGACCCTCCAAGCCTGTGCCAACCATGATGCCCGAACTAAAAAAAAACCTTCTGCCCTTACTCAAAGAACATAGTGCAGTCCTTCAGAGTCAAGGATGATTTGCTAATTCAATCCGGGAGATGGGGGTCTGGGTTGGCTGAAAAGTCCGATCCTGGATCCACAGACTCTGCCACTGGTTTGTCAGGTGGTGTTTGATGAGGTGGATGGGACACGCTGGATTCTGTGCTCCCCTTCTTTTGTTTACGCTTGACCTCCATGCGCTCCAACCTGTGATACCCGAGGCAATTGGTGCCTTCTCAGATGCTTTTTCTCCAGTTTGTGCGTTCTAAGGCAAGTGATTCCCACGTGTCAATGGGGATGTTGCATTTATTTAGGGGGGCTTTCAAAGTGTCCTCCCAGTCGGACCCAACACAGTAAATTTACTCGAGATTTTGGCCCAAAAAGCCTCCTAAAACCCACCCGAACGCAAAAGACACCAACAGTGTGAGAGGAAAAGAGGATGCCTGTGAACAACAGATCGAGGGGACGCGAGAAGTCAGAAGCAGCAGCGAAGGAAAGGAGCAGGAACAACGGATTAATGGACAGGCGGCCCCACGAGGCGAGGCGGCGACCCAGGTGAACCAGGAGGGGGAAGGATTGGCAACCTGAATGATGGGACAGGAGTAGACTACGACATCCACCCCCCCCCCCCCCCCCCCCCCCCCCCCCCCCCACCCCCCCGGCCAACACACAGGGGGACGGATGGAGGAATGTGTTGAAAAAGAACTTACTGCTATGAAGGAAGCGACCAGGATGGAGCTCCAGGTGGTGATGAAAGAGGTGGTGTCGGAAGCGATACCCACAATGCAGTGCACGATAGAGGGACTGGGACGGAAGGGGGAGGCCCAGGAGAAGACTATCCTGGACCTGGAGAAAGCTTCTATGGACCAGCGCGACAGGATTGTGACAGGATTGTGGCTCTGGAAACCAAGGTGAAGAGGTTGGTGGCGGCCCAGGGGAACCTAAATAGGAAAGTTGAGGACCAGGAAAATAGGTCCAGGTGACAAAACGTTCGAACCATGGTTCTGCCAGAGGGGATTGAGGGAAGGGACACAAAGGGCTACATCGCCCAAATGCTGGGCAATCTAGTGGGGAGGGAGGACTTTCCAAATCTCTTAGAGATGGACAAGTCACACAGGTCGCTTCGGCCTAGACCCAAAACCGGGGAGCAGACGGGGGTGATAATTGCGAAGGTGCATCAATTCCAGGACCAGGAAAAAATCCTGAGGTGGGCCCGTCAGACGAAGTCATGCTCGTGGGAAAGGCATAGAATCAGGGTCCACCAGGACATTGGGGAAGACCTGGCAAAAAGAGGGCTAAATTCAATAGAGTGAAATCGGTGCTCCCCAAAAAAGGGATGCGATTTGGCATGCTATTCCCGGCCAGACATATCAGGGGTAAGAACATTACTTCGGCACCCCTGCGGAGGCAGATGAGTTTGTAAAAATGAACAATCTGGAGGTAGAGCAGACCCGGCAGTAGTGCAAGCGGCAGGGACAGAGGAAACAAAGACTATGATGTGGACTATATTTTTGCGCGGGACTGTGCTGCCTTGTTCTCGGATTTGTCTCCTCTCGCAGTTTGAGGAGGGGAAACAGGGAAAGGGGTGCGACAGCAGGGAAAGCATGCAAAGGGGTGAGATAAGGGGTGGAGAGGGGTAGGCAAAACAGGGCCAGGGCAAAACCAGCACTGTTGGGGGCCCACCGTACTAGTGAGGAGGGCTAGCACGGGAAGACAGACAGTAAGGGAGGCTGCGGCATACCTCTCATGGGGAGTTGGAGCACCTGGCCAAAAGGGGGGGGGGAACAGGGCAGAAGGGGGGAGAACACAGGGTGGGAGACAGAGAGATGGGGGACAGGGGGGATAGCATAAGGGGGAAGTGGGGACGAGGGTAGCAGAACCAAAAGAGAGAGATCAATCAGGCATTTGAGGCCTTCTATAGAGGACTGTACACCTCCGTGCCCCCCGACGGGGATGAAACAGTTCCTCGACGGACTGGAACTACCAGTCATGGGGGAGGACAGACAGGGGGCGGAGGGGAAGCTGGAAGCTCCAATAGATCTGGGAAAAATCATGGAGAGCATCAGGTCCATGCAGGCGGGGAAGGCACCGGGACCCGACGGGTTCACGGCGGACTTCTATGAAAAATATGCGTCAGCCCTGGCCCCACACCTAAGGGACATGTTCACGGACTCGCTAGCGCAGGCCACAATCTCACTGATACCAAAAAGGATAAAGGCCCGACGGAATGCGATCATATAGACCCATTTCACTGCTGAAAGTTCCTGGCCAAAAGGCTGGAAGGCTGCGTACCAGAGGTGGTCGCAGAGGACCAAACGGGCTTTGTCAAGGGTAGACAGCTCACAGCGAACATCAGGCGGCTGCTGAATGTAATCATGACCACGCCCCCGGGGAGAGAACACCAGAGATGACTGTGGCGCTAACAATTGCACACAAAGACTCGAATCGGTACAAGAGAGACTTTATTACAGTGAGATGCTATTCTTTCAGCTGCAGCTGTAGAATGGCATCTCAGGGAAACTTATGAATATTTATACTGCTCCCTGTGGACGGAACTAGCCGCCAGGGGCTTACCGGAAAACCTATAATACAGGTACTGTCTTACATCCCCTAATGCAAGCACACACATATATATACAGTGGTAGATCACCACAATGACCATCTCCCTGGATGCAGAAAAGGCCTCCGACAGAGTCGAATGGAACCTACCTCCTCGAGGTACTGGAACAGTTTGGCTACGAGCGGGATTCATCGCCTGGTTGAAGGCGATGGCCCAAGGTGAGCGTTCAAACCATCACCACCAGTTCTGAATACTTCCAGCTACAAAGAGGCACAAGGCAGGGATGCCCGTTGTCCCCACTCTTGTTTGCACTAGCAATCAATCTCCTGGCAATAGCCCTGTGGGAGGCGAAAAGCTGGAAGGACATCCAGAGAGGAGACAGAGATCACAGAGTGTCACTCTATGCAGATGACCTGCTCCTCTATGTCTCAAAGCCGCAGGAAGGACTGAAGACAATACTGCAAATACTGAAAGAGTTTGGAATCTTCTCGGGCTACAAACTTAACCTGGGCAAAAGTGAGGCATTCCTGGTGAACCTAAACAGGGCAGAGGCAGAGCTGGGAGACAGAGCTCCCCTTTAAAACAGCCCAGAACAGATTCCGATACCTGGGGATCCAAATAGCCAGAAACTGGACACAGATCCTCAAATAGAACCTGACCAGCCTGGTGGAGGAAGTAAAAAAGGGCCTACAGAGGTGGGGCTCACTCCCACTCTTCCTGGCGGGAAGCGTGCAGACGATCAAGGTGAATGACTGCCAAGGTTCCTCTTCCTGTTTAGATCCATCCCGATCTTCATCCCCAAGGCCTTTTCCCAAAATGTAGGCAGTTTAATCCTGGCATTTGTGTGTGGGGGGTGTAAGAACCCGAGAATTCCCAAACTGACACTGCAAAGGAGGAAAATCAAAGGTGGCTTGGCATTACCAAATCTGCAGTACTACCACTGGGCAGCAATGGCAGAAAGAGTGAGGGGATGGGTACAAGAACCCGACACAGGTTGGGTACAAATAGAGGAGGCCCCCTACGACGGAACAACCCTCCGGGTCTTGGCTACAGTAGCATTCCCGTCCCCCTAGGCAAAATACACATCAAGCCCAGTGGTAGCGGCCACACTGAAAACATGGGTCCAGTTGAGACAGCACTTCGAGCTAACGAGGATGTCCCCCATGGAGCCCATCTACGGCAATCACAAATTCCCCCAGCCATGCTAGACATCACCTTCAGGAAATTGAGACGGGAAGGAGGCACACTGACAGTTAGGGACTTTTACGTAGGGCACAGACTAGCGACACTGGATGAACTGACGGAGGAATGGGAACTCTGACAGGACAGGAAATGAGACACCTGCAAATAAAGCACTTCCTCCGCAAAGCGACTGTAGGGTAAACCTGGGGCCCCAGAAATTACACTATGAGAGGACCTGATAAGCACAGACTGTAAAGAAGAGGGGCTATGTGGGAAAAGATATGGACAGCTGCTGGACAGAGCCCGAACACCATTGGATTAGACCAGACGGAAATGGGAGGACGAACTGGGGACAGAAGTGGGTGGGACTCTGAAGCGAATTACTGAGCATGGCCAACTCCACCTCCTCCTGTGCAAGGCTCAGCCTCATGCAGTTCAAACTGGTGCACAGAGCGCATCATGCCAGAGCTCGAATGAGCAGGTTCTTCCCGGAGGTGGAGGTCAAATGTGAATGGTGCCAGAGAGGCCCAGCCAACCATACCCACATGTTCTGGGCTTGTCCCAAGCTTGCTGGGTTCTGGACAGTCTTCTCCGAGGCAATGTCCAAGGTTGTGGGGGTGAGGGTGAAGCCATGCCCAATTGTGGCAATTTTCGGGGTATTGGAGCAGCCAGAGCTACACAAGGGGAACAGGGCCGACGCCCTAGCTTTCGCTTCTCTAATCGCACGCCGGAGAATCCTGCACGGCTGACGATCGGCAGCATCACCCACAGCTGCAGACTGGCTGGCTGACCTCTCGGAATTTCTCCACCGAGAGAAGATTAAGTACGCCACCCGAGAGACCGAGGAAGCTTCCTAAATGCATGGGGGCAATTCGTCGGCCTGTTCCAGAACCTGTTTGAGGCCAGCAACGAATAAGATGGGGAAACGGGAAAGATAGAAAGGAAAGGGAAAGGATATGAAAATAAAGGCAGGGGGGAACCATAGGAATGCGCAACCTGGGGGGAGGGAAGGGGGGCAAGAGGAGAAAAGGCTGGAAAGACACAAAAGGAAACAACGTAGAAGGGTGGGGGCAAAAAGGGTGGTGTATTGATTGATGGTGTATCAATCTGACGATCTATCAATCGGACGGTGTACCAATCGGACAATGTATAGATTGGATATTGTATTGGTCTTATGTTGTATCCATCCAACAGCGTATCTATGGGATGGTGTATCAATTGAACGGTGCATGAAACAGATGCTGTATCAATCGGATGCTGTATCAATTGGATGATGTATCGATCAGATGGTGTATCAATTGAATGTTGTAATGATTAGATGATGTATCGGATGGAAGGTGTATGATTGGACAGTGTATTAATGGGACAATGTATCAATCAGATGGTGCATTGATCAGATGGTGTATCGATTGGGTGATGTATCAAATGGAAAGTATATTGATTGGACAGTGTATTAATGGGGTAATATATCAATTGGATGGTGTATCGATCGGACAATGTATCAATGAGATATTGTATCAATTGGGTGATGTATTGATTGGACAGTGCATCAATTGGACGGTGTAGCTATCAGACAGTGCATTAAATGGACGGTGTATTTATTGGATGGTTTATCGATCAGATGGAGTATCGATGAAACAGTGTATTGCTTGGATGGTGTCTTGCTCAGACGGTGTACTGTATCAATCAGACGATGTATCGATTAGAGAGTATATTGATTGGGTGGTCTATCAGTTGGATGGTGTATCGATCAGAAGGTGCATATATCAGACTGTGCATTGATCTGACAGTGTATTGATCGGACGGTGTTTCAATTGGATGGTGTATCGATTGGATGGTGTAACAATCTGATGATGGACAGTATATCAAGTGGATGGTGTATGAATTGGACAATGTATCAATTAGATGGTGTATCGATTAGATGATGCATCAAATGGAAGGTGCATTGACTGGACTGTGCATTAATGGGATGGTGTATCAATTATATGGTGTATCAATCGAACTGTGTGTCAATTAGATGGTGTATCAATTGCACGGTGTATTGATCAAACAGTGTGTCGGTTGGACGATGTATCAATCAGACGGTGTATTAATTGCACGATGTATTGATCGAAAGGTGTGTCGATTAGACGATGTATCAATCAGAGAGTGTATCAATTGCACGGTGTATTGATCAAACAGTGTGTCGATTGGACGATGTATCAATCAGACGGTGTATCAATTGCACGATGTATTGATCGAAAGGTGTGTCGGTTGGACGATGTATCAATCAGAGAGTATATCAATTGCACGGTGTATTGATTGGATGGTATATCAGTCGGATGATGTATCTAAGAGATTATGTATTGGTTGGACAGTGTATTAATGAGACAATATATCAATTGGATGGTGCAATGATCGAACGATGTAACAAGAGGATGGTGCATTGATTGGATGATGTATCAATGGGATATTGTATCAATTGGGTGGTGTATCGATCAGAGAGTGCATCAGTGGAACGGTGCATAAATTAGATGGTTTATCAATTGGACGGTGTACCAATCGAACACTGTATATTTCTTGAAATATTGATGGTGTACCAATTGGATTGTGTATAAATCAGATGGTTTATCGATTGGAGAGTGTGTCAATTGGGTGGTGTATCGATCGGATGATGTATCGATCAGAAGGTGCATATATCAGATGGTGTACTGAGTGGGCAGTATATTGATCGGATGATTGGATGGTGTATCAATCTGACAGTGGACACTACATGAACAAGATGGTGTATCAATCGAATGGTGTATCGATTAGACTTTGAATCGATTGGATGGTTTATGAGACAGGTGGTTGACATTGTATCAATCGGACGGTGTATCGTTCGGATGGTGTATCGATCAAATGATGAATGATATATCAATCAGTCAGTAAATCAATTGGACGTTATATAAATCGATGTGACAGTATATAATAATCTTTATTGTCACAATTAGGCTTACATTAACACTGTAATGAAGTTACTGTGAAAAGCCCCTAGTCGCCACATTCCGGTGCCTGTTCGGGTACACAGAGAGAGAATTCAGAATGTTCAATTCACCTAACAGCACGTTGGGACTTGTGGGAGGAAACCAGAGCACCCGGAGGAAACCCACACAGACACGGGGAGAAAGTGCAGACTCCCACAGATAGTGACAAAAGCAGGAATCGCACCTGGGACCGTGGTGCTGTGAAGCCACAGTCTAACCATTGTGATACCATGCTGCCCGATCAATTGTACAGTGCATCGATTGGACAGTGTGTCAATCAGATGGTGATTGAATAGAGGGTGTATCGTTCAGATGGTGTATCAATCTGATTGTCTGTTGATTGGATGGTATATCAATCAGACAGTATATAAATTGGTTGGTGAATCGATCAGATGGCATATCGATTGGGCGGTGTATTGATCAGATGTGTATTGATTGGATAGTGTATCAATGTGACAGGGTATCACTCAGATGATCTATCAATTGGATGGTGTATCAATTGGATGTGTGTTGATGGGATGGTGTATCAATGGAACAGGGTATCAACCAGATGATGGATGGTATATCGATTGGATAGTGAATCGATTGGACAGTGTACCGATCAGATGGGTGTAATGATCAGACAGTGTATTGATTTGACAGTGCACCAATCAGATGGTGTATCAATTGGATGGTGTATTGATGGGACAGTGTATAGATCGGATGGTGTATCGATCAGTCAGTCTATCCATTGGATGGTGTATTGATTGGATGATGTTTCGATGGGGCGGTGTACACATCTGTTGTTGTATTGATTAGGTGGTGCATCAATCGTATGAGTATCGAATGGATGGTATATCAGTTGGTCAGTGTATCTATCAAATGGCTTATTAATTGGATGGTGTATCAATTGGATGGTATATCAATGGGACAGTGGAATGATGTATCTATTGGACGGTGTAACAATTGGACGGTGTAACAATTGGACGGTGTAACAATTGGACGGTGTAACAATTGGACGGTGTAACAATCGGACGGTGTATCAATCAGATGATGGATGGTATATCGATTGGATAGTGTATCAATTGGACAGGGTACGGATCAGACGGGTGCAATCATCAGACAGTGTATTGATTGGACAGTGCATCAATTAGATGGTGTATTAATTGGATAGCGTCTTGATCGGACAGTGTATCAATCGGATGGTGTATCGATCACTCAGTGTATCCACTGGATGGTGTATTGATTTGGATGGTGTGTTGATGGGATGGTGTATCCATCTGATGTTGAATTGATTAGACGGTGTATCAATCGTATGTGTATCAAATGGACAGTGTATCAGTGGATCAGTATGTCTATCAAATGGTGCATCAATTGGATGGTGTACCAATTGGATGGTATATCAATGGGACAGTGGAATAATGTATCTATTGGTCGGTATGTCAATTGGACGGTGTAACAATTGGACGGTGTAACAATTGAACGGTGTAACAATTGGACGGTGTATCAGTTGGATGGTGTATCAGTTGGATGGTGTATCAGTTGGACAGTGTATCAGTTGGACGGTGTATCAGTTGGACGGTGTATCAGTTGGATAGTGTATCAGTTGGACGGTGTATCAGTTGTACGGTGTATCAGTTGGATGGTGTATCAGTTGGACGGTGTATCAGTTGGACGGTGTATCAGTTGGATGGTGTATCAGTTGGACGGTGTATCAGTTGGACGGTGTATCAGTTGGACGGTGTATCAGTTGGACGGTGTATCAGTTGGACGGTGTATCAGTTGGACGGTGTATCAGTTGGACGGTGTATCAGTTGGACGGTGTATCAGTTGGATGGTGTATCAGTTGGATGGTGTATCAGTTGGACGGTGTATCAGTTGGACGGTGTATCAGTTGGATGGTGTATCAGTTGGATGGTGTATCAGTTGGACGGTGTATCAGTTGGACGGTGTATCAGTTGGATGGTGTATCAGTTGTACGATGTATCAGTTGGACGGTGTATCAGTTGGATGGTGTATCAGTTGTACGGTGTATCAGTTGGACGGTGTATCAGTTGGATGGTGTATCAGTTGGACGGTGTATCAGTTGGACGGTGTATCAGTTGGATGGTGTATCAGTTGGATGGTGTATCAGTTGGACGGTGTATCAGTTGGATGGTGTATCAGTTGGACGGTGTAACAATTGGACGGTGTAACAATTGGGCGGTGTATCAGTTGGATGGTGTATCAGTTGGATGGTGTATCAGTTGGACGGTGTATCAGTTGGACGGTGTATCAGTTGGACGGTGTATCAGTTGGACGGTGTATCAGTTGGACGGTGTATCAGTTGGATGGTGTATCAGTTGTACGGTGTATCAGTTGGACGGTGTATCAGTTGCACGGTGTATCAATTGGACAGTGCATCAATTGGACAGTGCATCAATTGGACAGTGTATTAATTGGACTCTGTATCAATTGGACGGTGTATCAATCGGATGGTGTATCGATCACTCAGTGTATCCACTGGATGGTGTATTGATTTGGATGGTGTGTTGATGGGATGGTGTATCCATCTGATGTTGAATTGATTAGACGGTGTATCAATCGTATGTGTATCAAATGGACAGTGTATCAGTGGATCAGTATGTCTATCAAATGGTGCATCAATTGGATGGTGTACCAATTGGATGGTATATCAATGGGACAGTGGAATAATGTATCTATTGGTCGGTATGTCAATTGGACGGTGTAACAATTGGACGGTGTAACAATTGAACGGTGTAACAATTGGACGGTGTATCAGTTGGATGGTGTATCAGTTGGATGGTGTATCAGTTGGACAGTGTATCAGTTGGACAGTGTATCAGTTGGACGGTGTATCAGTTGGACGGTGTATCAGTTGGATAGTGTATCAGTTGGACGGTGTATCAGTTGTACGGTGTATCAGTTGGATGGTGTATCAGTTGGACGGTGTATCAGTTGGATGGTGTATCAGTTGGACGGTGTATCAGTTGGACGGTGTATCAGTTGGACGGTGTATCAGTTGGACGGTGTATCAGTTGGACGGTGTATCAGTTGGACGGTGTATCAGTTGGACGGTGTATCAGTTGGACGGTGTATCAGTTGGACGGTGTATCAGTTGGATGGTGTATCAGTTGGATGGTGTATCAGTTGGACGGTGTATCAGTTGGACGGTGTATCAGTTGGATGGTGTATCAGTTGGATGGTGTATCAGTTGGACGGTGTATCAGTTGGACGGTGTATCAGTTGGATGGTGTATCAGTTGTACGATGTATCAGTTGGACGGTGTATCAGTTGGATGGTGTATCAGTTGTACGGTGTATCAATTGGACGGTGTATCAGTTGGATGGTGTATCAGTTGGACGGTGTATCAGTTGGACGGTGTATCAGTTGGATGGTGTATCAGTTGGATGGTGTATCAGTTGGACGGTGTATCAGTTGGATGGTGTATCAGTTGGACGGTGTAACAATTGGACGGTGTAACAATTGGGCGGTGTATCAGTTGGACGGTGTATCAGTTGGATGGTGTATCAGTTGGACGGTGTATCAGTTGGACGGTGTATCAGTTGGACGGTGTATCAGTTGGACGGTGTATCAGTT
This sequence comes from Scyliorhinus canicula, assembly GCF_902713615.1. Classification (NCBI taxonomy): domain Eukaryota; kingdom Metazoa; phylum Chordata; class Chondrichthyes; order Carcharhiniformes; family Scyliorhinidae; genus Scyliorhinus; species Scyliorhinus canicula. Next base: position 81,209,777 of record NC_052153.1, on the reverse strand, counting down.
GGACGGTGTATCAGTTGGATGGTGTATCAGTTGTACGGTGTATCAGTTGGACGGTGTATCAGTTGGACGGTGTATCAATTGGACAGTGCATCAATTGGACAGTGCATCAATTGGACAGTGTATTAATTGGACTCTGTATCAATTGGACGGTGTATCAATCGGATGGTGTATCGATCACTCAGTGTATCCACTGGATGGTGTATTGATTTGGATGGTGTGTTGATGGGATGGTGTATCCATCTGATGTTGAATTGATTAGACGGTGTATCAATCGTATGTGTATCAAATGGACAGTGTATCAGTGGATCAGTATGTCTATCAAATGGTGCATCAATTGGATGGTGTACCAATTGGATGGTATATCAATGGGACAGTGGAATAATGTATCTATTGGTCGGTATGTCAATTGGACGGTGTAACAATTGGACGGTGTAACAATTGAACGGTGTAACAATTGGACGGTGTATCAGTTGGATGGTGTATCAGTTGGATGGTGTATCAGTTGGACAGTGTATCAGTTGGACGGTGTATCAGTTGGACGGTGTATCAGTTGGATAGTGTATCAGTTGGACGGTGTATCAGTTGTACGGTGTATCAGTTGGATGGTGTATCAGTTGGACGGTGTATCAGTTGGAAGGTGTATCAGTTGGACGGTGTATCAGTTGGACGGTGTATCAGTTGGACGGTGTATCAGTTGGACGGTGTATCAGTTGGACGGTGTATCAGTTGGACGGTGTATCAGTTGGACGGTGTATCAGTTGGACGGTGTATCAGTTGGACGGTGTATCAGTTGGATGGTGTATCAGTTGGATGGTGTATCAGTTGGACGGTGTATCAGTTGGACGGTGTATCAGTTGGACGGTGTATCAGTTGGACGGTGTATCAGTTGGACGGTGTATCAGTTGGACGGTGTATCAGTTGGATGGTGTATCAGTTGTACGATGTATCAGTTGGACGGTGTATCAGTTGGATGGTGTATCAGTTGTACGGTGTATCAGTTGGACGGTGTATCAGTTGGATGGTGTATCAGTTGGACGGTGTATCAGTTGGACGGTGTATCAGTTGGATGGTGTATCAGTTGGATGGTGTATCAGTTGGACGGTGTATCAGTTGGACGGTGTATCAGTTGGATGGTGTATCAGTTGTACGATGTATCAGTTGGACGGTGTATCAGTTGGATGGTGTATCAGTTGGATGGTGTATCAGTTGGACGGTGTAACAATTGGACGGTGTAACAATTGGGCGGTGTATCAGTTGGACGGTGTATCAGTTGGATGGTGTATCAGTTGGACGGTGTATCAGTTGGACGGTGTATCAGTTGGACGGTGTATCAGTTGGATGGTGTATCAGTTGTACGGTGTATCAGTTGGACGGTGTATCAGTTGGACGGTGTATCAATTGGACAGTGCATCAATTGGACAGTGCATCAATTGGACAGTGTATTAATTGGACTCTGTATCAATTGGACGGTGTATCAATTGGATGGTGTATCAATTGCGCTGTGTATCAGTTGGACGGTGTATCAGTTGGACGGTGTATCAATTGGACAGTGTATCAGTTGGATGGTGTATCAATTGGACAGTGTATCAGTTGGATGGTATATCAATGGGACAGTGTATCAGTTGGATAGTGTATCAATTGGACAATGTATCAATTGTTGGTATATCAATTGGACGGTGTATCAATTGGACAGTGTATCAATTGGATGGTGTATCAATTGGACGGTGTATCAATTTGACAGTGTATCAATCGAATAGCATGAAAACCAGCAAAGTCTAAAACTTCAGTGTGTAAGTTGCAAAATCTGTAAATCTGTTGGTGTGTAAAACTGGCAATGTGCCAAGTTCAGTTCCATGGTTAAGACGTCCAGTGTAACATCGGTGAATTGCGGGAGTCCATTCTCTGTCCTGCTCCTCCATTCCTATTCTCTCCATTTGTATTTGTGATAGTCAGCAATAGTCTCCTTTGGTTCAGTGCAGTTTCCTTTAAGAGTAAATGCCTTTAAGAGCTGGAGACTTGTTGGAATGCTCTTAGGTTCCCTGTTGTGCGTGCAGCCAGCCAACAGCGTGGGTTTCACTGGATTGCATGCAGAAACCATGGAAATGAGGAAATAGCATAAAGTTTGCATGTTGCCTGCCTGAAAGAGAACAAATACTGGCAGATGTGACCCCTGTGCTGAAAACAGGCCTTAATGAATTTTTGCCCCGCCATATTTCAGATCAAATGTTAAACCAATGCTTTCTCTGCTTGTTCAAATTCATAGTGCAGATCCAGCTGTATGAAAACAAAAGGAGAGTTTTAAATGCAGCTTCATGTGTTTCACAAGATTTCTACATTTGTTTCCAAGAATTTGTTTGATGATGTAAATTCTACTGATATCTATCATTGTGTCGTTTACAAGTGACATTCTAATCATACAAATGAAGTATGATTCTTTCTCATCAAGCTTCATTCCAAGGGGGTCACAAGATGCATGGGAGTGGCTGCGTTTTTGCGAGCTCTGGCTCAGCTTATCTTTTAACCATTTTTTTATCCGCTTGCACACTTCATTTACGTTTTTTCTTGGCATACATAGTTTTTAATGTGTCCCAAAATTTATTGGTCAACATTTCAACATAGTTAGCTCAGTTGGCTGGATGGCTGGTTTGTGATGTGTAGTGATGACAACATTGTGGGTTCAATCCCCGAACTAGTTATCCATGAAGGTCTCACCTTCTCAACTTTGTCCCTAGCCTGAGGTGTTGGGACTCCCAGGTTAAATCACCACAAGATGGCCAGCGCCACCTCTCCCTAACCCATAGCTCCACAAAGAGACCTTCACCATTAGCAGTCCACCCCTCTCCCTTCCGATCAAACCCCTTCCCCACTCCACCCACCCTTCCCTTTGCCACCACCCCCTCCCCCATCCCAAACAAAGAAAACCCAACATGTTCGATTCCCGGCTTGGGTCACTGTCTGCGTGGAGTCTGCACGTTCTCCCCGTGTCTGTGTGGGTTTCCTCCGGGTGCTCCGGTTTCCTCCCACAGTCCAAAGATGTGCAGGTTAGGTGGATTTGCCATGCTAAATTGCCCTTGGTGTCCAAAAAGATTACGCGGGGTTACTGAATTACGGGGATAGGGTGGAGGCGTGGGCTTAACCTTAAGTAGGGTGCTCTTTCCAAGGGACGGTACAGACTCGATGGGCCAAATGGCCTCCTTCTGTGCTGTAAATTCTATGATTCTAACCAGCAGCTCTACTAGCAGGGTGACCCCAACCTGGGGAGAAATGCAGGTTATATGTTCAAAAACACAGCACCCCTACCCAAACCTGATTTTAATCTTGTACACCCAACCAATCCTTTCCCACATCAACTCTCCAGTCCCCCCACATTCCAAATAGTTGCTTTGAAGCATCAAAAACCGGGCAGCACAGTGGTGCAGTGGTTAGCACTGCTGCCTAACGGCACCGAGGACCTGGGTTCGATCCCGGCCCCGGGTCACTGTCCATGTGGAGTTTGCACAGTTCCCTGTGTCACGTGTGGGTCTCAACCCACAACCCAAATGTGTGCAGGGTAGATGGATTGGCCATGTTAAATTGCACCTTAATTGGAAAAAAAATTTTTAAATTTAAAACCATATCCCAAACAAGGGAAAACAGATATTTTACATAGAATTTACAGTGCAGAAGGAGGCCATTCGGCCCATCGTGCCTGCACCGGCTCTTGGAAAGAGCACCCTACCCAAGGTCAACACCTCCACCCTATCCCCATAACACAGTAACCCCACCCAACACTAAGGGCAATTTTGGACACTAAGGGGAATTTATCATGGCCAATCCACCTAACCCGCACATCTTTGGACTGTGGGAGGAAACCGGAGCACCCGGAGGAAACCCACGCACACACGGGGAGGATGTACAGACTCCGCACAGACAGTGACCCAAGCCGGAATCGAACCTGGGACCCTGGAGCTGTGAAGCGATTGTGCTATCCACAATGCTACCGTGCTGCCCCGATATTACAGAACAATACAAAATATAACAGGAAATTCCAATGTAAACAATAGAAAACACACATCCAAAATGTCGCAATACAGGTGAAACCACCCAAAACATTCAAATGTCCCCCAGTTTGTGTTCCTCAATAAAGTTGTTTGCCTCCTCCAGCGTGTCAAATTAATGATCTCTGCCCCATGCATGACTCACCTATGAGTCGGATATTCGATTCCAAACCTCACCTTGTTCCTACAAAGCGCAGACTTGGCCTTATTAAACCTGGCCCTCCATTTTGCAAATTCCACACCCAAGTCTTGGTAAATTCTAACAGTGTGGCCTTCACATCTGCATTCCCATGTTTCCTTCCCCCACCTCAGGATCTTTTATTTCTCTAAGTTTCTGTGGAGTCGGACTATGATCGCCCTTGGCAGCTCCCCGGCTTTGGGCTTTCTCCTCAATGACCGATGGACCCAGTCAACTTCAGGAGGGTGTGCAAAGACTCCCACCCCCACCAGCTGCCGAACATCTTTGCCACATACTCTGTGGCCTTTGCTCCTTCGATGCCCTCGTAAAGCCCAACGATCCTCAGGTTTTGTTGTCTGGAGCGATTATCCAAGTCATCGATCTTGGCCTTCATCATTTTTTGTACCTCCGTCATCATCATCACCTCTGCCTCCAAGATCTGGTCCTCAGGGCCTGAGACCGTCTCCTCATCCTTCTGGATCGATGAATTCTGCGCCTCAAACCATTGTTCTGCTCTTTCCAGGGCTGCCGGAATTGGTTCAGTCAGTTTTGTCAGGTCGTCCGTGACCGCCTGCTTTTGCATTCTAAATTCTGTCGTCAGGAACTCCACCAACTTCTCAATCATCCACCTAGTGGGCAATGACGCCACAATTCCCTCCACCATGTTTTACCCTCCTGCACCACCCCCCGTTTGATAACTTTTGGACATCTCACACCGGAGGAGGAATCCCAATTCTTCCACTATATCACCTTTTCACCTGCACAGAACCTGTTAAACAGGCAAAAGGGCATAACATCAAGTCCTCAGGCAGGAGCCACCTTAAGTGCAACCTCTTACTTCATGGTCAACACCAGAAGTCCACAGAATTCACTTTCAACCTGATGTGTAGCAGCCCCTACGTTTGGGAAGGTTCTCTGCTCAGAAGTGGCTCACCATCCTCCCCAGTCACTCCAAATACTGTCTCTACATTCTGAGTCACAGTTCATGTCCACAATAAAACATCCAACAGTTTGAAGTGGATTTTAGATGTGTAAGAATCGAGCTTTCTGATACATTTTCAAGGCATGCACTTAATTATGTTCCTCCCACAGTGCTCAGTCAATGACATTGCTGTCGCTGTCTGAATATACAATAATGTTTACTTCAACACCACCAACAATTACTGGAACTTGTTCGTGGTTGCTCCCGTTGACAGAAGATATGTTTCCATGATTGCTATTTGTGTTCTCACTCTCTGAATCTTCAACTCATTTCACAATTGTACTAATTTCAACTCTCTTTTTAAAAAAATAAATTTCGAGTACCCAATTCTTTTTTTTTCCCAATTAAAGGGTAATTTAGCGTGGGCAATCCACCTACCCCGCACACCTTTTTGGGTTGTGGGGGTGAGACCCAAGCAGACACGGGAGAATGTGCAAACTCCACACAGTCAGTGACCCTGGGCCAGGATCGAACCAGGGTCCTCAGCGCCGTGGGCTGCAGTGCTAACCAATGCACCACCATGCCGCCTCTTCACCTCTCTTTCCTTGATGTGTTTTGCCAGGTTTCCCACCCTGTTCAGCTTTGCTCCTACACTTCTTACCAAAATGGTCTTTGCCCCCACATTTTCTGCATATCGTTCCTTTGGCAGGGAAGCAAGCACCTCTTCCACAGTTCCCCAAGTTGCTACATTAGAAGCACTCTCTCAGACTTTTGCTGTTTCACATTTACACCTACCTACCTGGCTTCCATTGTACCACTCAGTTAACCTGAGCTTTTGTTGTGCCAATGGCAGAGGTGGCACCAAGTTTCATGCTGTGAAATTGTCCATCCTCTGCTTCCAATGCAGCTGCTACTTTCAAAGTTTCATCCAACATTAAATCACCTCTTCCCAGCTGCTTATGCCTCAATTTATCCGACTCTCAATATTGGACAAGCTGATCCATTATCTGGTTATTCAGATCCATCACAACATAATTTCATCTATCTGACGCCTGCCATCAGGTCACTGTTCCCTCCTCCTTCTGTCACCTTTGATGGAAAACATGCCTTTGGAATGTGGTATTTGGTTTGAGCACATAATGATCATTCAAAGCTTCCACTGCACTTTCATAATCCACCATTTATCCCGTGGCAGGAAATGGCTTGGACGTCTCCCTAACTGACCACCAGCACTAAATAACAATACGACGTGTCACTGTGTTTACAGCACCAGTGTCATCCTATCCTAAAACAGATCGCGACTGGCAGCATAAGCTTCAAACTCCTCCAGCTACACTTTCCATTTCACCGTGACGGTACTGGAATCTCCCAGCATATCAAACGGTTTAGTTCCCCAGACTGCAGACAAATCAACTCCAGCAAATGCCCTGACACAATCCTAAACATCTCCATAATTATCCTTGTCACTAATGTCACATCGCAGACTGAAAGAACAACGCTCAAAGTCACAGAATTAACTGCAGGTATCGCATTATTTAATCTGCCATGCTGGCTTATTTCTGAATATGTGCTATCTAACCTTCCACTCCCAGGACAGGTGACCCCATATGTAGTGCAGAGTGTATCTTACAGTATCTTATCTGAGTTCTGTATAATATCTAATACTCAAACCCACACACACAACCAGCTATCATCATGACAATCATGAGATCTAAGCTTGAGATTTACTGATGCAATGCTCCCCGTTTAGCGACATCACCCAGAAAGATAGCCTGAACCACTTGTACTTGTGGAGAGGGGTTGAAATGTCAGGAATACAGACAGCTCAGAGGTAGCATAGCAATTGTGGGTGTCTCAGTGTGGCCCGTAACTTCCTCAGAGTGGCAAACTCTGTTGGATTGCCATTCTGGATGAACTTACCCCCACTGTAATTCCAAAGTCCCTATCTCGCCCAACTTTTCTCACTCAGGCTGGGGGAGACAGGAGCAGTGAAGTGCTGCATTGGGCTATAAGGGAGAAAGGAATGCCCCCTTTTTACTGCACAAGCTATCATAAAGGGGATGTTTAAAGGGACAATTTAAAGGGGGAAGGTAAGTTTCAACAGTAAGTGGTTCAGGCGGGGGACGACGACACTGTGGGGGGGGGGGGGGGGGGGGGGGCACGGGAAGACTGGAGGAGAGGGGACAGGTCAGACCGGAGGGGGAGGTGTCGCATCAGGATGGCGGGTGATGTTACACAATAGCTTCTAATACAAAACCACAAACAAAAATACTCAACTGCAGAGGAGAAATACATTATGAAGTAAATGCAATAACATTTGCGGATATCAGTGATCCGATATCATGAGATCAGGCATGACATGGCCAAATGTCACTTGATCAAACCTGCAGGAATGCACCATTTAGAGTTGGCAATCCGAGTCAGGCTGTTTCTCAGGCTGTGACCTGAAATGAGGATTTAGCCCTCACATGCGTAAATGGCACCTAATGCCTATTTTACATCCCGTCTTTGAAATTAACTTCCAAATAATTCAGGATTCCTGAGAAGCAATTGCAGCAAACATGTAATGTTAGAAACATTAAAGCTGTGGAGCCAGGAGTAGCTGGAATTTCCCTCCCGATCCCAAAGAGCTTGGTTTTAATTCAGTCTTGTGTGACTGTATGTGAGATGTTTGCACTTTTTCCCCGTGTTGCGTCGGTTTCCTCCAGTTTCCTCCCATATCAAAGATGTCCAAAGATGTGCAAATTAAGTGAATTGGCCATGCTAAATTGCTCCTTAGTTAGGTGTGGTTACCGGGCTTAAGTAGGGTGTTCGTTCAAGGGCCGGTGTAGACTTGATAGGCCAAATGGCCTCCTTCTGCACCGTAAATTCGATGAGCACCCACTCTTTACTAATGCTCTACCACCCCTCACCCCCCACTCCCCACCCCCTCCATCTCCCTATCAGCTTCTTACATTGGAACTGTTGCTGACAAGGCAAGCAGCAATTCCTCCAGATCAATTAGATGAAGCCTGACAGGCTGGATATGACCTATTAAGTTTGAACGCACATTACTATTGCATCATCACTCCTAAGGCCAAAACCAAACATAAGTTAAGTTCTTTTGTTTTCTTTTTTAAATAAATTTAGAGTACCGAATTAGGTATTTTCCAATTAAGGGGCAATTTAGCATGGCCAATCCACCTAACCTGCACATCTTTGGGTTGTGGGGGCGAAACCCAAACAGACATGGGGAGAATGTGCAAACTCCACACGACTAGTGACCCAGGGCTTGGTTTCAAACCCGGGTCCTCAGCGCCACAGTCCCAGTGCTATCCACTGCGCCACATGCTGCCTCCATAAGTGAATTTCTAACCCAAAGAATTAGGATGCAGATTCCTACCTGGCCACATGGGGAGTGAAGTGGAATTAGTCTATAAACAGGCTGATATCACATCAACACACTGTCTTGTACCTGACTGAGATTTCCATTTCAATCGAATACATTGCAAACATGCACCGTGCTACCAATTTCACCCTCATACTGCCTCCATTTCTACATACACTAATTGATGTAGCTAAACAAAGCAAAGTGACTCAATTGCTTCCACCTTTAAACAAAGGAAAATAAACATTGCACACTTATTTTGTTAATATCAAAACTATTTCCTCTGGAAGCCAAGCCGTTGTGAAACCCGAGTTAACAGTTTGGAACTGACTGTATATGACAGGCAGAATCTGGACCCCAGATGTTTTTCATGGTTGAACTCATATTAGGTACTCGACATAACTGGACACAGACAGGTTTGAAAAATATCCCCTATCCTTTGTGACTGCGAGAGCACAGCCTAGAATAATGTTTTTCAAACTTTTTCGCCCAGGACCGATTTTGCAACCAGCCATCCTTCGGGACTTACATCATTATCTTCCTTTTGCAACCTTGAGGTTTACTTTGCACAGCCAATGGAAATGATAGTGTCGATATTTTATGATCCTGTGCAATATTGCCCAGCTGACTTTCACAACCTACGCCTGCTGGGTTTGGCGACCCATGTTGCCAACGTGATCCACACTGCCCGAACTTTGTGACCCACCATTTTCACATATCTTTAATGTAACAGGTGAGTCTGCTCGATCCTCATGATCTCACTTGCTTTGTTATTCAATGTGACATTTCTGATAATGACTGATAATGATAAAGGGGCTGTTTAGCACACTGGGCTAAATCGCTGGCTTTGAAAGCAGACCAAGCAGGCCAGCAGCGCGGTTCGATTCCCGTAACAGCCTCCCCAAACAGGCGCCGGAATGTGGTGACTAGGGGCTTTTCACAGTAACTTCATTGAAGTCTACTCGTGACAATAAGCGATTTTCATTTCATTTCATTTTCATGATTTCAGCTGATGATTTAAGATTATTAGTCAGTTCCGACTGAACAAAATGAAGAGGTTTTCCCTCGAACTCACCATGCTAAGTCTGCAAACGTTTTTGAAATTTTGAGGGTTTTAAACTTTCATTTAACAGTGCATCCCTGCATGCAACATACATGTCCCCATGTGTGCGTAGGTTTCCTCCGGGTGCTCTGGTTTCCTCCCACAAGTCCTGAAAGACATGCCATTAGGTAATTTGGACATTCTGAATTCTTCCTCAGTGTACCCAAACAGGTGCCGGAATTTGGCGACTAGGGGATTTTCACAGTAACTTCATTGCAGTGTTAATGTAAGCCTACTTGTGACAATAATAAAGATTATTAATATTATTACATGAACTTTGAATCCTGATTTGAGTGGCACAATTAATAATACCTCAAGTAATCATGCAGTTTTGTTCCTGTTTTCAGCTTCTCCTTCATGGGTTGGTCACCAGAGGCCCTGGAGTTCACACCAGCACTGCTGGCAGCTGCAAGATGGAGGAATCTCACTCATGCCCAGAACATGTGACGTCATTGTTCGGGGCACATGACCTGCTCTCTGCCACCGCTCAAGGCAGGGCAACTCCAGCCATTTTAAACAAATCAGCTCCTGGGTCAGCATGCTGATGTCAGGGGGAAGGGTTCTGCCCCGCTCAGCTCCTGAGCCTGTGCATTGCTGAGGTGGCACGCATGCGCAGAATGGCCAGCATTCTGAAAGCCGCAATTGGGAACGCTGACGAACAGCCCCACGATCGGGAATGCCACGATGCATGGTCTCGCGACCCACCTGCCCGCGACCCACCTGCAGGTCGCAACCCTGGGTTTGAAAATGTCTGGCCTACAACACAGCATCCTGCATCCAAAATGCGTCGTAAAACTCCTTGAAATTCTTCTCCAACTTTGTTTTCAAGGTTTGATTTTGCTGTCTAATTTACATTTGCTGTTATGCTCCATAGATCACTTTATTTTAAAATATTGATAGAATTTTAAAGGTGGGCTAGCAGCTCAAGTGGTTGAGTGCTTGTGCTCCAACCAAAAGATCACAAAGAGTTTGGATCGCAGGCCTGCCTGTCAGGGCTGTCTATCATTCAGATTCACTTGTCAAGGGAGGATTAACACTTCTTAGCTGGGGCCGCTGGGTGCATAAAACAGGTTGTAGCGAGGGAAGGAAAAAACGTAGGAAAGGAAAAGAACACAACTAACACTGCTAGGGTTGCATGTGATGTCTACAACAATCATTAAATAGCCATTAAAGAAGTAGATGTGAGAACTTAGTCTCGCTGTTATTATCCCTCACTCTGCAACACCGTGTCAGAAGGACTAAATTGTGGGAAGTGTAAGGTTCTACATTTGCTGGTAAGAACTGAAAAGCAAAATATCTTTAAAAGGGATGAAGCTTTTAAATGTTAATGCTCAGAGAGACTTGGGTGTTCTCGTACAAGGAATACGGAAAGTCAACATGCAGGTACAGCAAGCATTTAAGAAGACAAATAACGCAGTGGTCTTCATTGGAAAGGGCTGAGAGTGCAGGAACAAGAAAGTCTTCCTTCAATAGTCAGAGGGCTTTAGTGAGACAGCACCTCGAATATTGTGTCGAGGTTTTGTTTTCATGTCTTGAAGACGGGACAGTGGAGATTCACTTGTGGGTTTATGGGATGAGAAGATTCTCCCATAATTAGTGCTTGAGTAAATTGGATCGATACACACTGGAGCTTAGCAGAATGAGCAGTGACCTCATTGAAGCATACAAGGTTCTGAGGGGTTTGATAGAGTTGATTTTCAGATTGTTTCCCTTAGCTGGGGACCCTGAACACAGGGGCACATGCTGTTTTGGGATAAGGGGGTGGATTACTTAGGAATGAGGCAAGGAGAAATGTCATCACCCAGAGGATGGTGAATTTCTGAAATCGTCTTCTGCAGAGGGTTATGGATTCTCTATCGTTGAGTATATTCAAGGCTGAGATGGGTTGCTTGTTAATTTCTCGGGGAAAATAGAGTTGAGGCAGAATATCAGCCATGATGTATCCAATGTTAGAATAAGCATGAGGGGCTGTATGGTCTACTCCTGCTTTTTATATCCTCATGATGCAGTTTGTCACATTCCAGTGCTAAATCTGAAATTTAATGTTGGTGCAGGTTGTGACATTCAACGGCACAGAAAGAATTTCTGTTCAGGAAAGGAAATTTGAAGGGCCATGCATCAAGTAGTGAAAGAAGCTGGACTGATGTCCTATAGTACTCCATGTTAGACATTATGGGCATGATCTACCCAAATGGGAACAGAGTCCCATTGCGTGTGCGATTAGCCGGGCACTTAGAGCACCGAGAAACACCACGCTATTGAACGGCCATCAGGGTGGATGGGGGGCCTCAGTGGGGGACATGCGGCGGAGACCACACTATTTTGTGTATTGAGTAGCTCCGCTCGCCGGAACTCCTCAGTGCAGGGAGAGATCAGGATGCCATTTAAAACTGGTGACCCAAACTCTTGACCCCCTCCCCCCCAATGCAAACCCGAAGCCCCAACTCACCTATAAAGGGGCTCTTGGCACGCCCCCACCAACACCTGCGCAGGGCACCCCCAATCCCCCCCCGGGCCTGATCCCCATTGTGCAAAAAAATGCCAGCTTGGCATCTTGACAGTGCTAGCCTGCCACCCTGGCAGGGTCCCTGCTAGCTGGCAGTGCCATTTGGGCAGTGCCAGGATGGCAGACGGGTGGCACTGCCAGGGTGCCAACCTACCCAGAGGGAAAGCACCTGGGGTCCCCTGGTAGACCTCTACGGGTGCTGTTCTATCGTGCCCCCATTTGTGGAGACCAGCACTGAACAGCAATTGCCCGAGGCCTCCAAGGCAAGATGACATCTCGGGAATGCAGATTTGCCAGAAAGTGATGCCACACACAATGGGCGTGATTTGCAATCTCGCGAGGCATGGCGTGGCGAACGGGGTAGATCACAGAAGAGGGATCTCCCGGCATCTACCGGCCGTGCTGCTTTTCGGGTGCAACGCAGAGGGTAGATCTCGTCCTATATGGTGCGACCTTTTGCAGTATGATATCAAAAAAGCAACATGATGCTGCCCAATTGGCAATGTAGTGGCAGTCATGAGATTATGTCATGTTCTTGAGCCGCAAGTACTGCATATTAGTGAAAGATTAGGCTTTTTAAACACAAGATGCAAACATTTTTAGAAGTGCTGAGATTGCTGTCCTTTATATTTGCCAACAACACTGTTTGATATGTAAGAGTGTAAATGCATAATTCTCAGCAATGCTTGCAGTAAGCAGATGGGGGTTCTGAACCAATGGCATAACCCTTCCAGGCTGACAATGACAGAAATGGAGCAATAGTGCTTGGCGATTCGAAGGAACAAGACAGGTGTTTCAATGGACACAGATATGGATCCAGGATGGGATGTATTGCCTCCCTAGTACCAGGGTTCAGGATGTTACTGAGTGACTCCAGAAAATTAGAGGTGGGAGGTGGACAGCCAGAGGTTGTAGTTCATATGGAAACCAACAAAATGTGTAGAAAGAGATGAGGGATTGAATCTTGAGGAGGTGATGGGCGAAGATGTTGCATTTGGGGCCTACATTGGGCTTCTTTGGGGTTTGCCTGCTACTCAAAGAATGTTACCATAGACTGTGATTTGTAAAAACTATTCTTGTTTATTTACAGATCTATGTACATCTCAGTACTCTACACAAGGTCATATTCCTGCTTCCCACAAGATCTCAGTTACTGAATCATGTGATATTGCATCATAGTTACATCACCAGTTATATCGGTATAGGTGCTCCTGATGTTAACCTTGCACTCTACAATGGGGTCTTTGCTGCAGGCCGAAGAGCCCCAACATTTTTCTTTTTGAGAATGCCTCCTGCATCTTGTGCCACTCCGGCACTGAAAAGGCCAGTGATGTACCTTCCCACCTCATCAAGGACCCCAGGGGTGGAAGTCCCATCTGCCGAGTGCTGGAGTTCAATCAGAGGCTGGCAGTTCTTCTGAATGCAGCAGTGCTACTGGGAAGGCAGTGGCGGCTGCCTTGAATACGGGAGGGACCCAACCCAGTTAAGTGGTGGCAGGAGGAGGGGTTTATGGGGTGGGAATCACAGGGAAAGGCGAAGTGAAGGGTCAGTAGCAAAGGCATGTGTTTTCAGTAGCCCCCTCATTTTCCCATGCCTGGTCCCTTGATTAGGTACCGAGTGCCTTTGGATGAGGGACCAGCCATTGCCACTGAGAGACCACAAGCAACTCCACATTTGTTCTGTTCCCTGCGTGGTGAGTCCTCTGCCTGCCACTGAGTAAAGACCAGTGGCGGCAGGATTAGACTGTTAAGTGGGCCTCAATTGGTGTTGGGGGATGAAGGTCTTCCATGGGCCTTTTTGCCACAAACTTAATTGGGTTTAAGGCAGGAAGGTGGCAGGGCCCCACCCGAGATTACTCATCAGCATTGGGCACGATGTTTTGCTGCTTCAACGGTTGAGAATATCAGGTCACCCGATGTGGAAGGCCTATGTGAGGTTTGGAGCTGAATGACATTTAACTTAAATGGCCACAGAGGATGATCATTGTCCAGCCGGCCTTCATTGCAAACCAGGTTGCGGGAATTAAGTCAGGATGAGGTTTTCTCTCACCTCTCTTGCGTCCATCTCTACTACTCAGACAGCTGCAGCATGGAGATGCTCTGATCCTTCTTTCCGAGCTATCACCTAATCCTCATCGTCGTCATCTGCTGAGGTTTGTGCTGCCTCTTCGTCATTGGGGTTTAAATGTTTCGCCCTTTTCATGGCCAGATTGTGTCAGATGCAATAATCCACAACAATATGTGAGGCCCTCACTGGATCATACTGAAGTGCTCCCACTGACCTGTCCAGGCAACAGAAATGCTTCTTAAGCAGACCAATAGCTTGCTCGATTACAACTCTCAGGAGTTGTGGCAATGGTATAGTTTTCCTTGGAATCAGGAGGAGGGTTCTCCTGGGCATCATGCCCCAGGAGTGGAGAGGGTAGCTTAGACCTCTGGGATCCATCTATTCAGTTGCTGCTCCAAAGTGAACAGTTGAGGTACCTGTGAGTGTCGAATAATTTAGGTGTCATGGCTTCTGCTTGGATACCTGCTCACACCTGCAGAATACGTTTTCAATGCTCACACTCAACATTTAATGAATTCAACCCTCTCCTGTTGACCAATGTGCTGGCAGGTCAGATGGTGCCTTGATGGTGACCTGTGTGCAGTTGATCACACCATGCACGAAAACCAGCCATGGCAAGGAAGCTCATTGACTTCTCAGCCAGAGCTGTCTTCATCCATTCTGCACATAATGAAGTCACCAACCCTCTTGGGGAGAGTGCTGGTCACCTCCTTTCTGCAACAGTGAGTGGTTGCCAGGGAGATTCCAAACAGGCCCCCTGTCAAACCCTGACACACAGATTCAGTGTGGCTGTCACTTTAAGCACTACTGGAACTAGGTTACCACCACAGCCCTTTGAGGACAAGTCATCCTGCATCAGGACACTCTGTCTCCTGAGAGTGGTGGATTCTTCTTTGGCACTGCCTCTCTGCCATTTGTAGGTAGGTAATAAAAGTGGGGGAGACTGCACAGGAAGCCTTTGTCTTCCCCTGCCCTGTTGCCTGATCTCCTGACTTTACACTGTCCCCTGAAGCTGCTGTTGGGGGACCTGTTCTGGTGCCTCTGAAGCATTGTCTTCGGCCTCATTGGGCATCCCTTCAAATGCCAGTGGATTCAACATTAATAGATGTATGATTCCCATTGTTAATACCTCCAAACTGATGACACACTGGCCTGATTGTGGATTGCCGCTTTAAGAGGTGGACCTCTACTCCTTCAGTGAACAGGGCTCTGCACCACCACCACCCCTCCCCGCCTCACTCAAATCAGGCCCTTACACCTCCAATATTTTATGTTTGGATACAAACTCAGAGCAAAGGAGTCAACTATAATGCAGGTCAGCCCCAAACTTCCAGCAGGTCTGCTAAACCGCTTAAAAGCCACTAGATTCGACTGGGCACATTTCAGCATGCTTGGGAGATCCATGGAATTTGTATTGAGTTGCAAAAGCATCAGTAAATGGCGGTGGGGTCACTTTTAAAGTTGCTTTAACTGGCTCATTAATGAATCTAATTACCGTGCCACTAGCGGGCAAGTTGCACGCATCAACTCCTCCCTGCCTCCGACTCGATTGCAGCAGGTTTTCCCACTGGTGGCTGACTATCGGTTATAATTGCAGCCTCCTGGGTGATTTACCGTCCCCGGCCACCATAGATTCCACCCCAAGTGACCATCTACCTACTTCCACCTCTGCACCAGTGCCCACCATATCTGCTCCTGCCTAAACCCAGCAGTTGTTGAAATTCCCACTCATGTCTTTGACATTTTCAGACTTAATTATTCCAATGCTCTTTTAGCTGACAGACAAGTAAAATGTAATAGAGGAATCACATACATCAAAGTTAATGATGACACTGGACTAACAAACCACAGGTTGTGATTTGTGGACTGACAACAAATAAAATGATGATAAAAGCTGCCAGATTGCTGTAAAAACCTAACTTGTTTTCTAGAGTTCCTTGAGCGAAGGTTCCTTCTACTACCGAGTCTGGTTTACATGGCTGACTCTTAATAGCCTCAGGACAACTGTGAAGGGGCCATAAATACTAGCTTACCAGTGTCACCCTCATCACACAAAGAACAAACAAACAATAAAGCTCGGAAGTGAAGATGATGACCGTGGAAAGGTTGTTTGATTTTTAAAGCCATCGGTGTATTGTTAATAGATCATTAACCATAATAATAAAGTCAAATGCAACAGCTGTAAGCAAAAGTGATCTTTTACTTCTTATTGTTAATGGATTCAACATGTGGCTGAACAAATGACTGATCCTGGGAAAATGTGGTTTGAGCTTGCTTAGTGACAGCCTACATGTACACTCTTTGAAGCTGGGTTTGAGCAAGAATAAGTCCTTCAGAATTATTCAAAGTAAGTAATTCCATTTTTAAAAGTTGTCAAATTTACAATAGATTCAACCAAATGCAAAGTGCAGCAATATTCCGTCACCATTACAGCATTGCCAGCGGTGAAATTGAGGTGGCACTACTGACCCTGCAGGCACTAACAAGAACTTGCATTTATATAGCGCCTTTAATGTAATGAAACGTCCCAAGGAGCTTCACAGGAGCATTATAAAACAACATATGACACCGAGCTACAATGGGGACCATGGTCAAGATCTTCTAAGCAGCAGTAATGATCATGGAATTGCCATTGCAATTAAATATCCACCCACTCGACGCTGCTGCACATTTCTATTGGCACCTTCCAAATCCACTTCCTCAGAAATATCCTACAGCACAGCCGGGGGGGAAGACAGGACTCAATCCCTTTTTATGGTACTAGCTGCCTTACCATAAGTTTAAATCTCCAATTTAAATGTTAGTAGATGCCTGTTAGCCAGTGAAGTTGATGGGTGAACAAGTGGATGGGTAGGTGGGTGAGGTATTTAGGTGGGTAGGTGGGTGAGGTGGTGGTGTGGGTAGGTGGATGAGGTGGTGAGGTGGGTGAGTCAATAGGTGATTGAAGTGGTGTGGTGGAGCGTGAAGTGCTAGGTGAGTGAGATGGGTAGGGTGGTAGGTAATGTCAGGTCGGGATAGTAGTTGAGTGGGATTTAGGGGTAGTTGATTGGTCGGGGAGTTAGTTGGGTGGCCACAGGCATATTTGGGCTGAGTATAAAGGTAAAGTCACCATAGTCCCAGATGACCAAAGGGCGGGGAGTTGACTGGTGGTGGATCACCACACCTCAGGTGAGGGGCAAGGTTGAGAAGGTCGGCCTTCTCAGCTGGTACAGGTACTGAACGCACGCTGCTAGACTTATTCTGCATCACAAACCAGTTGTCCAGCCCACTGAGCTAAACCAGCCCCTGAGTGTAGACATATTGAGGTGGTCAAAGGATGCTGGAAAGATAATGGGGTAGATTGGAGGTCTTGGTTATGGAATTATCTAGGTGTTAGAATAGGTTTTAATCTGTGTAACATTTCCTGAGTAAGTACTGAGGTAATTACTGCAGACCTCTCCGAAGTCTCCGATTCTAGTGCAGGGTCAGAGAAATTTGTCTAGGTTCCTGGGAAATTGCTCATCAGTAGTTTCAATTTCATTGGCAATTCCCTTAGAAGCTGGCACATCAGCACTTCCACAGGGATCCTGACCTGCACTGTACATCCCCTCTGTTATGATCTGGAGATCAGAAGATACAATTAATTCAGATGACCAAAAGCTTGGTCACAGAGGTAGGTTTTAAGAAGTGTCTTAAAGAAAGAAAGTGAGGGCAGCACAATGGCGCAGTGGTTAGCACTCCTGCCTCACGGCGCCGAGGTCCCAGGTTCGATCGCGGCTCTGGGTCACTGTCCGTGTGGAGTTTGCACATTCTCCCCGTGTTTTTGTGGGTTTCGCCCCCACAACACAAAGGTGTGCAGGGTAGGTGGATTGGCCACGCTAAATTGCCCCTTAATTGGAAAAAATTAATTGGTACTCTAAATATATTTTTAAAAAGGAAGAAAGAAAGTGAAGGAGTGAGCTGGAAAGGTGTAGAGAGGGAATTCAAGAGCTTGGGGCCTAAGGCAAGGCCACCAATAGTGGAGCAATCATGATTCATACTGAGCCGTACATTGATTTCCATCTGCCTCTGGAGAAATAAGATGGAGCAGAAATCTAAATGCTTATCCCGAACGACTCTTGCTATCATTTTACTTTTAATGGCACCTGCCCATACTGAGTAGCGATATATTTCATTTAAAATTATTAAGTAGGTAAATGTGTTAAGATAGCATACAGAGGTACTACCAGAGGAATTGAAACCCACTTGTGCTCCTGTTCCTCTGTGTTATTTTTCAAGTTAGAAAAGGACAGGAAATACATGAGAGAAAGTCTGCTGCATTTCCCACAGTTTAACTAAATTTCCAGTTCTCTGTGGGTACATGAAGCCAGCTGCCAACAGTGCCAGCTGTGCTCCAACATGTGTGTATGGAACAATTGACTACAGTATGTGTCACCCTCTGTAGCTCCTAAACTGAAACAGCTTGCATTTCAAAGCAGTGAGTAAAACGCATTAGGTCAACTATTCCTCCACAATCTGCTCCTTTCCTCCCCTCCTGTACCCCCACCCCCCATATCAACACACACTTATTTGGGTTTTTATTTTGTGCTTATGAAGGGGACGTTACTATTGAAGAGAAATATTGCAATCGTCTCTCAAGGCAGCAAGAATGGGATCAGATGCAAAGCAAGGTATGCTTAATGTCCCCAGATGAACAGAAATCAGAGGAGCATCCCACTTGTATCAGCATGACATTGCAATCCTTACACCAGTCATCCTTATGGCTTCCCTAGGTGTCATATTTAACACCAGTCGGAGCCAAATTGTAAACACATTTGGGCCGTGAGTTCACACCTGCATTGCTCTGGTTATAACTGCCTAGGTTAACCTCTTGGAACTTTGACACACAACGGCACGTAAACTTTCAGCACATCCAGGGATAAAGAACAATGTTTTAATGGTATTACAAGTTTTTTGTTTCAGTTAAATTCTACTCTTCACTAACTTTTTAAATTGTGATTTTAGTCTTCAAGAGCTGTTGGAAATAATTTTGCCACATGGGTAAAGTGAACGAAATGGCAGTTTGTTTTCAAGACAAATTACATCCCACTTCAGAAAACTCTGGCGTAACTCCGCTAAAACAACTGGTGCAAGGTGGTTTTGCGAGAGATGCCCCGCTGTGTGCCATCAGGAAGCATAGCCACCTCATCCTTTCTACTCCGGGAATGTGTTCAGAGGTTTATTTTACAGTAAATTGTGATTTAATTCACCATGCTCATAATACAGGGCTGCAACATTCTGTTTTAAAATTGGCACATTAGAAGATTTACATTTGCTTCATGGCTCAATGGTGTATCCCGTGAGTGGTTGAATAGTTCAGACCAGAAATATCCTCAGTCTGTATTGAAATGCCTCGTCTCAGATTGAACAGTGATTAGTGCAACAGCAACTTGTATTTATGGGAGCCATGCTGCTGGCCATGGGGGGCTTCGGCGAGCGCTGAGGGGACTGGTGTGGGGTGGCTAGGGGGTGGCGAGGGGGGCACTACCTGGCAGGTCGGGCCTGTGCACTGCCGGCACCACGCTGTACGGCGCGGCCGCTGCAGGTCGTTGCCGTGCGCATGCGCAGCCACGGACCCGACAATTCTCCGGCTGTTTATTTTGCGGAGGCAGGCGTTTCCCGTGGTGCAGTTATTAGCCCCTCACCGGTCGGAGGATCGGTGCTGGGGCAGCGCCGATTGTTCCCACGTAAAACACCACAGTTCCTCTGGACATGGCCTCAAAATCAGAGAATCCAGCCCCTTATGTTGGGGGTGTCAGTTGCCTCTAGTGGATCTCAGTGTTCAGCACGGTAGCATAGTGGGGCAGCACAGTCGCACAGTGGTTAACAGAATTGTTTCACAGCTCTAGGGTCCCAGGTTCGATTCCCGGCTTGGGTCACTGTCTGTGCGGAGTCTGCACGTTCTCCCCATGTCTGCTTGGGTTTCCTCCGGGTGCTCCGGTTTCCTCCCACAGTCCAAAGATGTGCACATTAGGTGGATTGGCCGTGCTAAATTGCTCTTAGTGTCCAAAATTGCCCTTCGTGTTGGGTGGGGTTACTGGGTGATGGGGATAGGGTGGAGATGTGGGCTTGGGTAGGGTGCTCTTTCCAAGAGCCGGTGCAGACTCGATGGGCTGAATGGCCTCCTTTTGCACTGTACATTCTCTGATTCTATGATCCCCTCTACCCTGTGGAGGGGCATGCAGCTGAGGAGAAGGCAGCAAGTTTTGCTTTTGCTGCTGTTGGAGCTGATAGCCGTGGTGCTGTTTTTCCTCTTGTCCCTCATCATAGGTGCAAGATCCAGTTGTATAATCTGTTCCCTTGTCACAGTGAAGGCTGGCTGCAGGGAAGTGCTTAACAGATGAGATGACTTCCAAAATGTCGGCAATCACCAGTCAAGGAATGATAGCACTTCATGACAGAAGACGTGCTTTGAATAGCAGCCGCTTGTCTGACCATGGCTGGGGCTCTTCAGTTTCTCCGATCAAAGCTTTCCCCGCCTGTCAGTTTTACCGAAGAAGCTCTTCCCATGGTGGACTCACTTTAATGACCCTGACAATCGATTGACAGTTTGAGAAACAGGTGTCCTGTATGGGATGTCCCGAATCGAGAATCAAAATAGTTCCTCATTGCTTTTTAAATATTTTATTCACCAGATGCAAAGGGGTTATGAAATCTCCTTCAATCGCACTCCAGTGAAATTCAGAAGAAGTTGGAATAATGCCAGAATTTCAACCTGAGGTAATAAGAACTTAAGAACATAAGAACTAGGAGCAGGAGTAGGCCATCTGGCCCCTCGAGCCTGCTCCGCCATTCAATGAGATCATGGCTGATCTTTTGTGGACTCAGCTCCACTTTCCGGCCCGAACACCATAACCCTTAATCCCTTTATTCTTCAAAAAAATAAGATATTGGGTGGGTTTTATCGGCTGTTCATGCCGGCCGGCGCAGGGGTTTCCCGATGACAAGGGGTGCTGTTACTGGGAAATCCCGTTGACAATGGCGGGGTCAGTAGGTCCCCCTGGCGGATCGGTTCTGTCGCCGTAAAACACACAACAGGGGCTCGTTAAATCCCCCCAATGTTAAAATGATTTAACTCCCTCCTGCATGCAAAATACCTCCCTTCCCACCAAAGTATTCATTTCATGTCTCTACAATTTTCTTATTCTCCATTATAATTGCTCCTGTCAGGGGACCATATTTACTTTGGCTTATCTCTAACTGTTTACGCACTTACAGAAACAGTTACAATCTGTTTTAAATCTTTTGATAATTTATTCTTGCATTCAATTTTCCAATTTTTTTTTAGAAACTTTTATTGAATTTTAAAATCTTCCTAATCTAAAAGCTATCTTACACTTTCTGGAATAATAGTAATTTTCTTCCTTCAATATGATTATTAACTTATTTTGTTTTCCTGTGGGGTTTTTATACCTGTGAGGGGCTAACAACTGCGCCACGTGAAACGCCTGCCTCCGCAAAATAAACGGTTGGAGAATTGCCGGGTCCGTGGCCACACTTGCGCATGGCAACGACCTGCAGCGGCCGTGCCGTACAACATGGCGCCGGCCATGCGCGGTCCCGACCTGCCAGATAGTGCCTCCCTTGACACCCCTCTCCACCCCCTAGCCACCCCACACCAGTCCCCTCAGCCCTCGCCGAAGCCCCCCATGTGTGTTGAAAATTATATATTTATTCACTAAATGTTTGCTATTGCTAGTATCATACCTTTTAATCATTTCCTAATCTATTTTAGCCAACTTGCCCCAAACCTATGTTGTTTGCTTTAAACTGATTTAAGATCCTGTTGTGGGCTTGAATAATCAACTCTTAAGTTCAATAGATATGTTATGATTACTCTTCCCTAGAAGATTCTTGACTATAAGGTTATTAATGAGCCCTTCCGCAATTCACAGTACCATGCGGCCAGTGGATGCCCTTGCCACGACAGGTGTACCTTTGGCACCCATCTGTTCCAGGTGGCTGCAAAATATGGACCTGCTGGCCTGGCTATTTGGAGATATGGAGGCTTCCCCTTCCCCTAACACCACTGTTCTGAATTGCCTGGAAGGTTGAGGCCGTGTCAAATCTTCCATCACAGCCAATCCATAAAAATAGCACAAGGGTAAAAACAAGTGGAAGGATTCTCCGTCCCACCGCGCCCATTTCCTAGTGTGGGGTTCTCCGTTCCAGCAGCAGGCCAATGGGGTTTCCCATTGTGGGCACCCCCACGCTCTCGGGAAATCCGCGATCGTGATTGCGCTGCGGCGAAATGGAGGATCCCGCCAATGGAAAATCCAGCCCAAGATTTACATCATTTTACAAAGCTTATTTTCAATGCAGTAATTTGTGTTTAATGACAAAATAAAGTTGATACTGTTCTTGAGCTGCCATGTACAGTTAAAGGACCCTGAAATGCTCCAGTGCTTTAGATGACAGAAGGCCGAGCAGCAGTCTAAATCCACAATATTTACCTAGTGAGAATTGCTAGTTGAAAAGAAAATGGGTGATGGAGGTATCTGTGTCTACTATAAAACAAAACACGCATATTGTTCAAAGTGGAACTTCTCTTGATTTTTATCAAAAAGTTAAACTTCATGCAGATAAGTGTCTGCCAGTTTGGAAATAAGAAGTCTTACCACACCAGGTTAAAGTCCAACAGGATTATTTGGAATCACTAGCTATCGGAGCACAGCTCCTTCATCAGGTGAGGGATGAACAAATGTAACTTGGTGCCCATGACCCGTCTAAAGCAGTAAATTGTCAATGTATCGGAGCAATTAAGAGCAAAATTCCCATTTTTTTTTGTGAATCACAGTTTGTGGTGTTCTTTTGATTGCACTACAAATATTGAAAATCTTGCATTGTAAATTTGTATTTATTTGGTCTCCATGTTTTTGAAGTGCATCTACAACATCTACAAAAGGGGCAGCAGGGTAGCATGGTGGTTAGCATAAATGCTTCACAGCTCCAGGGTCCCAGGTTCGATTCCCGGCTGGGTCACTGTCTGTGTGGAGTCTGCACGCCCTCCCCCTGTGTGCGTGGGTTTCCTCCGGGTGCTCCGGTTTCCTCCCACAGTCCAAAGATGTGCGGGTTAGGTGGATTGGCCATGCTAAATTGCCCGTAGTGTCCTAATAAAAGTAAGGTTAAGGGGGGGGGGGTTGTTGGGTTATGGGTATAGGGTGGATACGTGGGGTTGAGTAGGGTGATCATGGCTCGGCACAACATTGAGGGCCGAAGGGCCTGTTCTGTGCTGTACTGTTCTATGTTCTATGTTCTATCTAACCAGTTTCCCAATTATCAGCAACAAATTATTTCTTGATTAGTTTCCAGTAATACTAACTCGGTGGGTAATTGTCCAATGAGAACATAACAGCATCTGCTGTGGGTGCAAAATGTGTGCGAATTGCCTCAATCGCCCCAAACAACTTAACAGCATGGATTTCAGAAGGTAACTGACTTCCAGAGTTAATGGCCAGGCACGTCACAAGGTGGTTACAAACTACTTGAGATAAACATTTGTGGTTATGAAGCATTTGAAACTTGTAAGAACTGGCTTGTACTCACGTCACAGTTATCTATCATTATCTATTGTACTTAACATTTTACAGGAATTTTCTCCAATCCCAGATAAAGAATTATTTCAGCATTTAATATCCCAACATTTCTGTCAGGTGAGAAGACAATTGAGTTTGATCTTGGTTCTGCCAGTCACCAATATTTATTTCTTGAATTTATTTTGGTACCTCTGCTTAACTCTGCAATGTTGGGCGGCACGGTGGTGCAGTGGTTCGCACTGCTGCCTGTGGCTCTGAGGACTTGGGTTCAATCCCAGCCCTGGGTCACTGTCTGTGTGGAGATTGCACATTCTCCCCGTGTCTGCGTGGGTTTCACCCCCACAAGCCAAAGATGTGCAGGTGAGGTGATTTGGGCATGGTAAGTTGCCCTTTAATTGGAAAAAAATAATAATTGGGTACTCTAAATTTATTTTTTAAAAACTCTGCTATGTTGTTTGAGTGAAAATTAATATAACCCTTATGAGATCCTGAAATGTTCGGATACAGCAGGATACCAAAATAGAAGCCAAAGTCTGCATCTGATAGCAATTATCAATGGATCATTATTATTATTAACCTGGTCACCTGGGTGGGCTGTAAACTGACTGCTCAGCATCAATGTAAAATTCTTACATTGTCAACAGACATCAATGCAATTTGAAAAAAAAATAGTTGCAACTTCACACCAGCTGACATCCTCCTGCATAACAGCACAATGGCAGCCTGCGAGCTCACAGACAATTTTGTTCAGCAGGAACGAATAGAGAGAGTTTGTTTTATTTTGAAAGTCGCAGTAATTGTGCAACTCTTTTCCTTTTCTAATTTAGTGAAATGATATTGCCAGCGTTTAACATCATACTTGGCAAGACAATGAAAGTTGCTGCTTCAAAGTGAGGTTGGCAAAAGTACAAGGTCAAGTGCTTATGTGGCAGGGAAGGACAAAAATTGTGGAAATATTTTTTCTTAACTGCTGTAATTGTTTTCAGATTAAATGGGCTACTCCCTCGGTGAAAGTATGTAGATTAACCTCTTCAACAAGAGCACAATACTGTAGATGCAGCAAGTTTGAACCTAAAACACAAAATGCTGAAACAAGCAGTCAGCAACTGTGCAGCAAGCAGCAAAGGTGACATTTTGGGTGTAAAAAAGGGCTGTTAATTTGGCTGTTCTCTCCACACTTGCTGACTGACCCATGTGTGTTTCCAGCATTTTCCATTCTATTTTTCACCTTTTTAACACTTTGAAGCAACCAGCCACACAGTTTGGAGAGCTTGTATTACAGTCACAGCAAATGGTTTGCTGCATGAATTTGAATCAAAGGTAAAATTGGACCATTATTTTCCATTTTAAACTGTGGTTGCCAACTCTGTGTAGATGTATTCCTGGAGACCTCATCACATGACCTGCTGTCTTCAACCATCCCACTTATTCCAACAGTTACTTTTCCCCATCCCCAAACTTTATATCACTAATAAATGAATTTCTGAAAGGAAATAAGGTAAGCATGTGGGCTGGGATTTTTCCGCCTCAAGGCAGCTTGGTATTGATTGCTGATGAGATCTTCTGGTCCCATCGAAGCCAATGGTCATTTGTGTTGTTCGCAAGCTGCGTCACCGAAGAACCCACCACAGGGTCTCCTTCAGTGGGACTGAAAGATCCGGCTGGCAGGAAGTGCCGGAAAATCCCCGCCTACAATTTTAATGCCCCTATGATTTGTAGCATGGGTACATGCAGTGTTCATGAGATTGATAATTAATTAGGACAATCCTGGCTTGGCACCTCTGCCTTGGCATCCCATTTCACAAATAAAATAATGACAAATAACATAAAAACTAGGGGCAGGAGTAGGCAATTCAGTCCCTCGAGCCTGCTCCGCCATTCAATACAATCATGGCTGATCGCCTCTCAGCCTCAACTCCATGGGCGAAATTCTCCCAAAACGGGAGAAATCGTCAAACTGCCGTAAAACCCGGGCGGGTTTTACGGCATCGCGCCCCTTCCCGACGGGGGACCGATTCTGGTCCCCCGTCGGGGCTAGCAGCCCGACGTCGGAGGCTCCGACAAGTCGGGCTTAACGAAAATCGTTAAGCCCGCTTGTCGGACTTAGCGCCGGCTGACGCGTCATATGACGTCAGCCGCGCATGCGCAGGTGGGAAGACTCCACCCGCGCATGCGCGGGTGACGTCATCGCGTTTTTGCGCGAAACCCGCGCATGCGCGGTCCGGGTTGCCCCTCAGCCGCCCCGCGTATTGATACTGCGGGGCGGCGGAAGGACAAATAGTGCGCGGGCATCGGGCCCGCTGCCCGCGATCGGTGGGCACCGATCGCGGGCCCATGGCACCCTTGGCACGGCCGTGGTACTGCCGTGCCAATCGGTGCCATGGTTATTTTTTTCCAGGTAGTCACGACGTTTTTACGAACGGCAGGACCAGGTGTGTTTGCCGTTCGTAAAAAGGTCGTAAAGGGCTGGGACTTCGGCCCTTCTAACAGCTGTGAATCGCTGCCGGCCGTAAAAAAACGGCGGCAGCGATTCGTGTCGGGATTTCGGCGGGGGGGTGGGAGAATAGCGGGAGGGCGTCAAAAAAGTCGGGAAGGCCCTCCCGCTATTCTCCCACCCGTCGTGGGGGGCGGAGAATTTCGCCCCATATTCCTGCCTGTTCTCCATAACCCTTCAACCCATCACTAATTAAAAATCTCTCTAACTCCTCCTTAAATTTACTCAGTGTGCCGGCAACCACCGCACTCTAGTTACTGAATTCCATAGATTCACAACCCATTGAGAGAATTTCTCCTCATCTCTGCTTTAAATCTGCTATCCCTTATCCTAAAACTGTGACCTCTCGTTCTAGATTTCCCAACAAGGGGAAGTATCCGCTCTATATCTACTTTGTGAATATCTTTCATCATCTTATATACCCCAATTAGATCTCCTCTCATTCTTCTAAACTCTAGAGAGTATAGGCCTAAACTGTTCAATCTCTCTTCATAAGACAATCCCCTCGCTGAGGTCCCAGGTTCGATCCCAGCTCTGGGTCACTATCCGTGTGGAGTTTGCACATTCTCCCCGTGTTTGCGTGGGTTTCACCCCCACAATCGAAAGATGTGCAGGCTAGGTGAATTGGCCACGCTAAATTGCCCCTTCATTGGGAAAAAATGAATTGGGTACTCTAAACATGGGTCTTCGGCGCCGTGAGGCAGCAGTGCTAACCATTCTGAACTGCTTCTAATTTAACTACATCCATCCTCAAAGGCGACCAAAACTGTACACAGTATTCCAAGTTCAGGCTCAGTAATGCTTTGTACAGTTGCAGTTCCTTACTTTTATGCTCTGTTGGGCGAATTCTCCGCTTTCGGGATCCTCCGTTGCGTCGGCAGCCCGGGGATTTCCCGACGGCGTGGGACTGCCCACAATGGGAAACCCCATTGGCCAGCTGGTGAGTTGGAGAATCCGGGAGGGGCGCCACACCAGATTTCTGGTTCAGCGGGATGGAGAATCCCGCCCTATTTCTTTAACTCTAAAGGCTCCGGTCATGGCTGGTGACGCCTATCCGGTGTCCACAGACCAATGCAGAGACCGAATACAACAACACCCATGCAGCAACGAGGGGTGTGATCAAGCAGTGCATTCGCATCCTGAAGATGTGGTTCAGGTGCCCGGACCGCTCTGGAGGAGTCCTCCAGTATAGCGCTAAGAGAGTCTCCCACATCATGGTGGCCTGCTGCCTCTTCCACAACATCGCTCAACAGAGGGGCGAAGTGCTGGAGGAGGGGAATAACACCAGGCCTTGTCCGACAAGGAGGATGCAGAGGATGGGCAAGACATGAGGCCCGGGCAGGCACAGGAGGCCATACAACATGTGCGCCAGGATCGCTGTTCACGGGACACTCTAATCGCCTCCACGTTCACTAACTAGGAGGCCTGGCCAACAGCACGAACATCCCAGCCCCAGCCCCACAGCCCTCGTCCTGCTCCCCCGACTGACCATCACCAAATGTACTTGCCTTCTGCTCCACCATTGCATCAGATTCAAAATATTTGTGCTCAGCTGTAAATCTTTCCACAGCTTCAATCCTTCTCTACCTCAGCAAACGTCTTCAATGCTCACCCTCCTTCCACCTTGACCTTCACCCCCATTTCCATTTCACCTTCACTCATCTCCGCCACACAGTCTGCAACAATCTTGCTGGTCTTCCTTCAAAGTCTTCTCAAAACTTTTCAGTGACAATCACTAATTATTCACCTACCCCTGTTTAATATGAAGTTAGGTAGAACTTATGAAGTTCCTTCAGCTGTTTTACGAGCAAATTAGGAGCAGGACGGGCCATTTGGCTCCACAAGCCTGCTCCACCATCCAGTCAGATCACGTCTGATCTGATCATGGCCTAACTCCGCATTCCCGTCTATCCCCAATAACCTTTGACACCCGTCTTAGTCAAGAATCTATCCATCTCTCTTAAAATGATTCAATGACCCTGTCCCACTGTTCTCTGGGTAAGAGAGTTCCAACTGGGGATGGCAGGGTGGCACAGTTGTTAACCTTGCTGCCTCGCAGCGCCAGGGACCCAAGTCCGATTTAACTGAAGACTGGGACATAGTGCCGGGTTTTGGACAATGTGCAGTCTTTGAAGGGCAGAACCCATGAGATAAGCAAGGAGAGAATTGGCATAATGGAGTCTTGAATTAACAACAACAGGTCTTTCAGTGGCACTGGGGCAAGCTGGAGGCAAAGGTTAGTAATGGAAATACGTGGTGTGAGTGGTAGTTAGGATGTGGGGTTTGCTGCTCAGCTCAGCGCCAAACAGGATGTCAACAGGGGCCATTACAGTAGGTGTAGAAGGTGTAGGCTAAAGCTATTTGCTGGATCATCATCATAGAATTTACAGCGCAGAAGGAAGCCATTTGGCCCATCGAGTCTGCACCTGCCCTTGAAAAGAGCACCCTATGTAAGCCCATGCCTCCACCCTAACCCCATTACCCAGTAACACCACCTAACATTTTGGACATTAAGGGAAATTCAGAATGGCCAATCCACCTAACCTGCACATCTTTGGACTGTGGGAGGAAACCAGAGCACCCGGAGGAAACCCACGCATTCACAGGGAGAAAGTGTAAACTCCACACAGACAGTCACCCGAGGCCGGAATTGAACCCGGGAACCCTGGAGCTGTGAGGCAATAGTGCTAATCACCGTTGTTGCCAATAAAGGAAGCAAAGAAGAGTAGGTTAGGGGGCTCAGATGTAAGGTATGTTACAGAAGTTGGAGGAGAATGAGGAGGAAGATGCAAATGATTGCAATCAGAAAGGGTGTCTTTGGCGAATAGTCCAGGTCATTGCAATGATGCAATAACTTTAGAGAGCACGTCATAGCACCCAAGGGATCAGGGTGAATCTCCTAAGGAGAAGGTGTTAAAATGTAAAAGATATGGGTGGCACGATGGTTCGATCCCAGCTCCGGGTCACTATCCATGTGGAGTTTGCACATTCTCCCCGTGCCCGCGTGGGTGTCACCCCCACATCCAAGGGTATCAAGGGTGCAAGGCTTCATGAAAAAGGGAATGATAACAAAGGCCTGTGAGCAGATGGGGAGCAGCTGCAGAATGGGTGAGAGGAAGATATGGGTTGAGGGAGAAGGGGACCAGGGATGAAGCAACAGAAACTGCTGGATGGATCCTCACTTTTGGTTTAGAGGACCCCGACTGTTCATCGAACTCCAAACCGAGACCAGCAATTGAACAGGTTCAACCAATAAGCATTTCAAGGCAAAGGTAGACCAATTTGGTAATCTCTTTCTTCAAAAATCCTCCAAAGGTGCTGTGCCATCAGGATTTTTCTGATTTGCAAGTCAATCCTCTGCAAGTTTCTGTTTACCAGACACAATCTGGCATCCATTGCATTCAGTATGAGTTTCTCCCTCCCACCTTATAATCACACACATATACATACATACACACATGCAAATAAACATCCACATGTACAGACATGCAGTCTCACACATATACACACTCACACATGTATGGCACGGTAGCACAATGGGCAGCACGGTAGCACAATGGGCAGCACAGTAGCACAATGGGCAGCACGGTAGCACAGTGGTTAGCATTGTTGCTTCACAGCGCCAGAGTCCCAGGTTTGATTCCCAGCTTGGGTCACTGTCTGTGCGGAGTCTGCACGTTCTCCCCGTGTGTGCGTGGGTTTCCTCCGGGTGCTCTGGTTTCCTCCCACAAGTCCCAAAAGACATGCTGTTAGGTAATTTGGACATTCTGAATTCCCCCTCTGTGTACCCGAACAGTGGCTGGAATGTGGTGACGAGGGGCTTTTCACAGCAACTTCACTGCAGTGTTATTATAAGCCTACTTGTGGCAATAAAGATTCTTATTATTACTACATCCAAACACACATCAGATATATGCACACATAATCACAAACATACACATTCTCTTACAGACAGGCTAAAATACACACACACACACACACACACTAACAAACGCCTGCCTTATGTCATGCCCAGTACAGGCACAAAGCTATTCCAAATTTTAAAACTATGGCCAAGAGCTTTAATCTCCTCATAGTCAGATTTCCTAACTAATGCCTCTGTGAGCCTCCTCAGAAGTCCTAACAATTCTGTGGGGATTTTCCAGGAAGTTTGAACTTCTGACGGACAATTCCCCTAATCCCGGGATCCTCCGAAAAAGTCTCCACTTCTGAGTTCGGATCAAAGACTTCGGACAGTTCCAATTTACTTAGCTGAATAGTTACCCAGGAAATGTTACACAGGAAAATCCTAGTCTAACCCCTGGGTGATTAAACAGATGACCTCCACCTACTCCCCACTCCATTGCACGACTCCACCCCGAAGATTTGATTTGCCCCCTGACACCCCAACCTGACCTGACCACCCTTCCATTTGACTTCCTCACTGACCCCCTCCGACTACCTCCCTGGCCCCAGATTCTCCCTGACTCCCCAACTAACCCTGATCTGATCTGACTAAACCCCACCACCCGACTCCACCTGACCCCTCGACACCCCCTGACCTGACCACCCCCACCATCTGACTTCCCGCCTGACTCCCCCGACTATCTTCCCGATCACCCCACCTAATCCTGACCTGACCTAGCTAACCCCCACCACCTGACTACTCCCAAAACTTCTAGCTCTCCTCTGACACCCAGTTTTCCCCAACTAGACCCAACTAGCCCCCTCCACTTGATTACCCCCTGACTCTCAAGACTCCCCCTGATTCCCTTGACTTGACTTGACTAGCCCCACCACCTTACTCCTCCACGAACCTATCCGATTACTCCTCCACCACCGACTCCTACTCCCCCCAACTGCCCAATTCTCCAGAGCAACATGACGTGATCTCGCTACCCTAACCAGCTGCCACCCTACCCAGTTACCCACCCTATTCCCTTAACCACTTACTTTACCGACCTTCCCCTCTTACACCCTTACCTTCTCTCTGCAGCTTTTCAAAGAAGCGTTGGGACATTTAAATCCCTTACTGCACAGAATGTGGCTGCTGGGGCTTAAAAATGGGATCTGGCTTGTCAGCAGAGTCCTTTTGCTGATGACTCTGAGGTTTCCTGCACTGAGTCAGTTTGGAAGGATTTTCCATTGGAAGATTGCCCTGGAAAATTGGAGGACTTTTTTTTCCATAGAATTTACAGT
Organism: Scyliorhinus canicula; assembly: GCF_902713615.1. Taxonomy (NCBI): domain Eukaryota; kingdom Metazoa; phylum Chordata; class Chondrichthyes; order Carcharhiniformes; family Scyliorhinidae; genus Scyliorhinus; species Scyliorhinus canicula. The sequence goes on along the minus strand of NC_052153.1, from coordinate 81,178,372 downwards.
GCAAAAGGAGGCCATTCAGCCCATCGAGTCTGCGCCGGCTCTTGGAAAGAGCACCCTACCCAAGGTCAACAACTCCACCCTATCCCCATAACCCAGTAACCCCACCCAACACTAAGGGCAATTTTGGACACTAAGGGCAATTTATCATGGCCAATCCACCTAACCTGCACATCTTTGGACTGTGGGAGGAAACCGGAGCACCCGGAGGAAACCCACACACACACGGGGAGGATGTGCAGACTCCGCACAGACAGTGACCCAAGCCGGAATCGAACCTGGGACCCTGGAGCTGTGAAGCGATTGTGCTATCCACAATGCTACCGTGCTGCCCGTTATTGTAAGTGTTTATTATTTTCTCTGATTGGGGTTGGGAATAGGGATTCCGAACCTGGAAAGCAGATTTGAGCCTGCAGTTTTTTAAATGGACACAACAGTTTTTATGATGATGGCTGGTATCTATCATGTGACTCTGGCAATGTTGACTCCAGGCAGACCTGAAACTCAAGCAAAGACCTAATTAAAATATGGACAATCACAGCCACTTGTGATTTTCACAAATTCCTTTGGTAAGGATGAACTATCACCAGAAAGGGCGATCACACATCAGCTAACTCACCTTTCTATTTCACCCTGGGCCATAAAGACATTGAAACTCAATGCCTTACTGAAAAGCATTCAAACGGATAATTTCAATTGAATGGGGGCATTCAATTACAAAAACTATGGCTATCTCAAAAGCTCTCAACATGCGAAAGGCTTAAACACAGGATGTGAAAAAAAACAACCCACTTACCTTTTATGGAAGAAGGTCTTTGAACTCATAATTGGTCACATGATTAAGTCAACCATGTTTGTTACCTGTTCTTTGAAAATATAACAGCAGAAACTGTTCGGGTCAGAATACAATGAGAGATACCAACTGAAACACCATCTGAAAAGCCACCAAATCAGCTGCAAGCCAACTGCACAGACGAGGCAAAATAGCTGTACTCTAAAAGCGGGAAAATGATTCTCTCCCATCCTCTTCAAGTTCAACTGAGAGCCGACTTCCTGGCAATTCAACTATAAGAAGCCTCGCAGCCTACTGAGAAACCTCCGCTTTACACGACTTCCATTCCATCCAAACCATTAATTCAACTTTTAAAAACTACAAGTTTGCTACGAAAGAGTCTGAAATAACTATCACTAGTAATCATGTTTCTTCATTTGTATCTAATTTTTGTGTGTGCGATAGTGTGTGAGGTGCCTCATTAAGCCTTTGGGACAAGTGCGTGCTAATAAATCAACTCTATTATTAAGTTCACAAAAAGCATGCTGCTGGAATAATTTAAATTGGGACAAACCACTCTGAGGGTAAGAAAACACGCTAATCTCACACGTTCTAACACTTTGATTATGGACAACAATAAAACACATAAACCCTATCCATGACACTTGAAAATTCTGCTCTCATTGTTAGAAAGGAAGAGCTGCTCCAGTAAAGTCTGATGGACACGCATAACAATGTAGCACATTGCATGAAGATCACTAACATTGTTCAGCCTCCCTCACTCATGGATAAAATATTGTTTTTGCACCATACAGTGTCTGCAAAAATGTTGCTGCATGCTGCAATGTCTCACTCCTTCAAAACCTCCTTTCTTCCAGTCTCTCAACAGGACATCACATCGCTTATAATAACTGCCAGTATTATGACAGTAAGCTGATCATACTTAAATCTAAAGGAAGATTACTGACAATCCTTTGGCAAAAATTGGCACATAGTTGGCTGAAAAGAAAGAAAGTCCCTTTTTTTTCCCCCAAGTATAATTTCTCAATAAAATTAGGATAGCATAGTATTTACAATTCCACATAGATGAACCAGCGGGTTTAAATACCTTTAGCTTATCTCATTATCAAGCTCCTGTACTATTTGGCTGTCATGGGCAAGTACTTTACAAAGCTCTGTATATGTGTCAAAATAATGATAGTGATGCTGCATTTTATAACATGTAACAACTTTACCAGGGTACTTCACCTGGTTTGATTGGAATGAGATTGCATTTAAGCAGCAGCTCTGGTTTATTTAGATATTATAATAAAGATGAGAACGCTTATGTGAAAAAGGACAGCTTGTAGATACATAAACTAGTCTTCACTCACATGAACAACTAAAAACAAAAGTGCTTGCCAGCTTATGTGCTTTTTAAACATTTTTACACACCACATCCTAACATGTTTTCTTACATGAGTATTAACACAAGGAGATAGGCAGTGCAGTAGGTGATAGTACATGTGATGATTCAGAACAAATAGATAAATTGCTTACCCTGTAAATTAGTACACACTGGAATTAAATTTCACAGCAATCAACTATGGTTACCTGCAGCCATGGTGTATAATCACTAACTGTTAAAATGATACCATGTTAAGGACATAGAACATATTGATAGTTATGTTTATGCATGCACGACTAACAGCAGCGTAACAGTTCAATTTTAATAAAAACCCTGAAAGAGAAGCCAATACAATCAACCACAAGCCCATGGATTAGGGAGGAGGAAAGTCTCAACCAAAATTCATGTTCCTGATCACTTTCCAGTGACGGAACAATGTGTGAGTGTGGATTTTAGATTGAGGATTGAGCTTCAGTGCTTGTACCGGCTTATGAACACTGGCCACCCGAGTCAGCTTTGCTCAATCAGTATCAATCTTTTTTGTTTTATAAATTTAGAGAATCCAATTATTTTTTCCAACCAAGGGGCAATTTAGCGTGGGTAATCCACCTACCCAACGCATCTTTTTGGGTTGTGGGGGTTCAGACCCACGCAGGCACGGGCAGAATGTGCAAACACCACGTGGGCAGTGACCCAGGGCTGGAATCAAACCTGGGTCCTCGGCACCGTGAGGCAGCAGTGCTAACCACTGTGCAACCCAGTCGGTATCAATCCTAAACCAGAACCAGGAGGCTTTGGGCTCAAACTGCACTCAGGGTTTGAGAATTACTTAATAGGGTGTGTTTATTGATGGAGTCACTTCCTTTTCAATGAGAGGCCAAAGTGAAGCCCTCCCTGCCTGTTCAGACAAATATTACAGATTTCATGACAATATCTGTAGAGCAGAATGTTCTCAAATAAAAGCAGTTTAATTGTTTCTTCCTGATATTTATATTTTTGGAATTTTCTTTTTTTAAATATAAATTTAGAGTACCCAATTAAATATTTTTTAATTAAGGGGCAATTTAGCGTGGTCAATCCACATACCCAACACATTTTTGGGTTGTGGGGGTGAGACCTACGCAGACATGGGGAGAATGTGCAAACTCCACACGGACAGTGACCTGGGGCCAGGATTGAGCCTAGGTCCTTGGTGCCATGTCGCAGCATTGCTAACCACTGTGCCACCATGCCGCTCTATTCTTGGAATTTTCTATGTACAAAAAAGACTTCCTCTTTTCTGAAACAGTCATTGCATTTTGTAAAAAAAAAAGAAGCTGAATGTGGTGTCCTTTGAGATGTTACAGAAATAAAATAAGGTGGCATATAACTTTATTTTCTTTTCTTTACCTGGGCATAGTTAGCGTGAAATGAAGTTGATGGTATTATAAAACTGTATAATCCTCTACTTCCTTAATCCTTTATCATCCTTTACTGGGCGGCACGGTAGCACAGTGGTTAGCACTGTTGCTTCACAGCGCCAGGGTCCCAGGTTCGATTCCCGGCTTGGGTCCCTGTCTGTCCGGAGTTTGGATATTCTTCCTGTGTTGGTTTCCTCCGGGTGCTCAGGTTTCCTCCCACAAGTCCCAAGAGACATGCTGTTAGGTGAATTGGACATTCTGAATTCTCCCTCTGTGTATCCGAACAGGGGCTGGAATGTGACAACTAAGGGCTTTTCACAGTACCTTCATTGCAGTGTTAATGTAAGCCTACTTGTGACAATAAAGATTATTATGCTGAACCGAATATTCCCTGGATACCCATTTGATAGATGCATCAATTAGTGACTGATCCGTGGTCTGTACCACCTGATCTCAGTGCATGCTACGATTGGCTTCAATATTCCTGGGTCACATTCCCATTCCTGATTGCTATCAATTAACCTCCTACTGGAAAATAGCACGTGAATATACATGGGGTAAGGACCGACTCAGGCTTGGTTGTTATTCTTCCAACCAGATGGTAGAATAGCCAACTGAAATTCACTTCCAAGGCTTTGAGATGAAAACATCTATTCATGAGGAACATGCACCCTGTTCATATTCATTAAACTGTAGTCTAACAGGAGTGCACGCCTACACAGGAGGAGGAAGAAAATCCAAACAGATGCAAATATAAGAGCTAAAAATTAGAAGCAGTGAAACGATAAGTTGGTAGGAATAAAGTGTTAACAATGTTGAATGGGTTACCTAAGGTATGTCATGGGGAAATATGATATGAAGAGGTATGGGGTGTAAGGGAGTCATACAAAATGGGAGTGAAGCGCTTTTATGGTGACAAGGAGAGAAATTCTAGCCCATCCTCATCAATCTCTTACAACTTCTAGCAGCTGATTCAAGCGTAGCACCATCAAAGGCATGGGGGCCCTGTGTGTCATGATACATGAAAGAACCGAAAAGAACAATTGAACATTGGTATGCAAAATGGAGTGCAATTAAAAAGAAGTGTAAGATAAGATAAGGATGTGCAGCAAACAATAAATCAACCAGTGCATGTACGTTGAGTTAGTTTTAAATTAAATCCAGTCTGGCTAATATTCAAGTAAATGGTATCATTAATACAAGCAAAATAAATTTGCTTCTATAAATGAAGGAATGGCGTGGGTGTAGCTTTCTCAAATATGATATCATACATCATCTGTGGCAGTCAGATGTCTGATCATGCAATAGTACCGTTTCAACAACATTTTCCGGCAACGCTCTGGCTCTCATTTTAGGGAATTAAGTCTGGATTTGAACAAACTCAGCTGCCAGACCAGCCTTTGACAAGGCTAACTCATTGCAAATGTGCACCGTATCTCCAAGTTGCTTTTCAGCATTTATGATACAGGACATATTCTGGAGCAGCAGTAAATTCTTTCTGATTTATGGCTCTTCCCTTTGATAAATTTCCTTGTCAGAACACTTCAAACAGTCAGTGGGAGGATTATTTTCCCCTCAGGTGTAAAACTGATTTTCCATAAGTTTTGTACTTAGCTGAGATATTGAGATTCAGACAAAACAGAACAAAATCTAAATCTATAACGATACTAAACTTGGTTAGAAAACATCTTTCATATGTGTAATAGTTGAACCATATCAAACCCAAATTCTGGCTAGATTTAGATATTAAAATATAATTGAAGCCATTTTGCAGAGTTATTTTGTACCCTTCTGTTTGGTTCCATTCAATATATATTATTCATGACATAGTGAAGGGTCACGTAAACTGCTTCCAGGGCAGATAAGAGACCAAATCTGGTAAACTAGGTTGCATGGGCCAGTATTACATCTAACCTTTTCACATTATTTTCTTGACTTTCTAGTTTGGTGAATTGGGGTGGCACGATGGCACGGTGGTTAGCACTGCTGCCTCACAGCGCCAGGGACCATTGTTCAGTTCCGGCCCTGGGCGACTGTATGGAGTTTGTACTTTCTCCCTGTGTCTGCGTGGGTTTCCTCTGGATGCTCCAATTTCTTCCAACAGTCCAAAGATGTGCAGGTTAGGTGGATTGGCCATGCTAAATTGCCCCTTTGTGTCCAAAAGATTAGGTGTGGTTACTAGGTTACGGGGTTAGTTGGGGGCAAGGCCCTAGGTAGAGTGCACTTTCAAAGGGTCAGTTCAGACTCAATAGGTTGAATGGCCTTCATTTGCACTGCAGTGATTCTGAGACATTTGACTTGGCTCTCTTCCATAGCTAATCCTGCCAAATTCCTGTTCACAAACATCTAAAGAAGGAAGGATGTGCATTTATATACGTGTCACAAAGCACTTTACAGCCAATTAATGATTATATGAATTTATGTCCCTGTTATAAAATAGAAAATATGACATCCAATTCGCACACAGCAAGGCCACACAAATAGCAATGAGATAATGGCAAGATAATCTGCTTTAGTAATGTTGGTTGAGGGGTAAATATTGGCCAGAACATTGACCAACTTCCATGGCAATTTTTTAAATATTACCATGGGATCTTTTATGTCCAACTGAGATGGCAAGAGGGAACCTTAGTGCAGGGGATGAATGTGGCTTTCAGCATCCCACCCCTCACATCCTGATGCCAGTTCCCTGGATCAGGCATTGTGTGCCTTTGATTGAGATTTCCCTCCTGGGAGCCCTCAAACAAACATGCCATGGTTTGCATGTTGTGCTCGCCATATAGCGAGCGTCCACCACCTGCTGATGTGTTGATAGCCATCGCAGTGGGATGAGGACCTTAAGTAGGTATTAGTTGCTCACAGGTGGCACGGTGGCGCAGTGGTTAGCACTGATGCCTAAGGCGCTGAGGATCCGGAATTGATAAGAGCTCCGGGTCACTGATCTGTGGAGCTTGCACATTCTTCCCGTGCCTGCCTGGGTCTCACTCCCACAACCCAAAGATGTGCAGGGTAGGTGGATTGGCCACACTAAATTGCCCCTTAATTGGAAAAAAATAATTGGGTACTCTAAATTATTTTTTTTTAAAGTATTAATTGCTCACTTAAGAGCCTCAGTTGTCAGTGGCCACAGGCCTTCCCACCATGGATCTATTGTGGTGGAGGCAGGAAGATGACAGAGCCCCCACCCTCCACTCTCCTGCCCAAATAAATGCCCCCACCACCAAACTTGCCACAGCATCCCGCCCAACATTTCAGCTTGATAATCTTTCATCAGAACTGAAGTGTATTGTTTATTTTTAAACTGAAAATTCTTATATTCTTGTTGATAAATGTAAATTAACAATGTCCTCTTAAAACTTTCAGTTACCATGTGCTCCAGTGCAGAATAATCTGTGAAAAATTATTAATCATTCACATGTCTGGTATCTGTAGACAATTTGATTAAGTCTCAGGTGTCGTGACTTAAAATGTGATTTTTTTTTTAACAAACGTATAATTTTATATGGCCACATGTACTACTTCACCACTGTAAAAATTCAGTAAAAAATCAGTCATGTGCTTTACAGCTGAGATGAATCCTGAAACCTGCTACCTGTAAAATTATCCGCTGCAATTCCCGGAGCCTTTTATTGTGCTATACGGTGCAAATATCTACAATACTGTGCTGTCTTTGGGTTATTTTATTCTGTTGCTTTGAAATGATGTACAAGCAGATGAAGCAAGTATGCTTTATTTTAGCTTAAGCTGACCAGATTCAAAGGCCATCTTTCTGAAAAATGATTCCGCTTTCTCATGGAAATCAAATATTGGCATTTACGTAATAATGGACATGGATACATTAATCTAATGCCTGCCACATGCGTGCATAGTTGTACTCTTCAAATGTTCCACTTATGCTCATAGCAGACTTTGAAGTTTATCAGTTACATAAAGCTTTTGGCAAGTGACCAGTCAACATTAGCATCCAGACCATGTAATGCGTTGCAGATCTTCTCCAGCCTCTAGAATTCTGGTCAACCGGGAATATATTCTTACTTGGAGTCTGACTCAGTTCCTTTCCTCAAATGATTATTTAAAAAGATGACATTCTTCAAATGGAACAAAGTAAAAAGGAACAGTGAATCCCAGCTGTGCAGCCTGAAGTACAGTCTGATAGCTATGGTGCTAGCTAGATCTGATCAACAAAGGGCAAGAATATTACATCCTTACATGTCTCAATTCTGGAACGAAATCTAATTTTGAAAGTTGCCAGTAAGTTCACAGGTCACTTCAATACCTTACTACTTACTTCAGTGTGTTTTGCGTGATCAAATAATAGCTTATAGAAAAATAAAATGCTTGCCTGTTGCTCAGCTGCAAGTTTGAAGATAATAAATGAAAACAATTGCTACTTGTTCTTTTTTTCACAGCAGTTTCCAGTCAATATAAGCCGGTGGGGTAAAACCTAATTAGTTGAGCAAACAAGAATAATTATCTGTTTAATATCCTAACTACAAATGGTAATGTTTTATATGAAGAGACATACAAAATGACCAGCAACTTTTTTTCATCATGTTTCATGCAAGGTCCAGTCTAATCATACAACAAAATATGCAAGGGGCAATGGCCCTGATGCTTGATTGAGAAGAATAAAGATCAGCATGGAGCAACCAACCGTAACTATTATTATTGATCATAAATTTCAACACACGCTCACTGCACACGTGCAGTTGACACCAGCTTCTTTGAATAAACAGCCAGACCTCGGGCTTTGAACACTGCAATAATGACATTCGATTGATGTGTATTGATGGAGAATAGACGTCATCTTGCAGTACCTCTTTGGCAGTCCTTCGTTTCGAAGACCATGCTTTGTAATCTGGTGGTGAACACTGTGTTAAACATCACCTTGCTGTGGAGCCCAGGTCTGGCATGGCAACCTTTGCCCCATTTGCTGCAGAGCAAAGGCTCAGAAGAAGGTGCACAATTGGCTGACCTCTGTTTTCTCTGGACCCTCCTCTCAGCCAGCTCAGCTTTCCATTTCGGAAGTCCCAGAGTACCGAGCACACCTCCAATCGACGCTCCAAATCAACAGAGTTACATTTTCTTCCTGGAAAATGTTCAGGCCAAGCTTTCACATGCAAGCACATGAACATATAGGGCAGAATCTTTTGCCCTCCCAGCAAATTTGGTGGCAGGGGGCAATTAATTGGGTGGGAGACCCTCACCTCTACCCAATTCAGTCCAGGATGGGAAGGTGCAAATTGAGGTCCATGAGTGAACAATTAATGCTCGCTTAAGGGCCTCATGCCACCACCGCTGGTATCAATGCAGCAGCAGATAGGAACATCACCATGCGGGGAGCACGGCAAGCAAACCTGGGGTTGCTTGCAGGCTCCCAGGGTTCACTTACTCTGTGTGTCAGGTGACGTGACTCTCCAATCAGTGGCCTCTACACAATTCTGCGCACAAACACACATAAATAACACAACCTTTGGAGCCTTTTTTGCTCTGAATGATCAATGGATCTTCTCTTTCTGTCATAAAGCTCAGTTGTGAGGGTCATATCAAGGATGTGAGTAAACCAGCCAGTTCAGACCAATCCTCCTCCACATTTAGCCTGCCCCTTTTGCTTTTAGAAACAAATTGTCCACTTAAGGGAGCAATAAAACATATGAGCAACATTTTACTTTCCATTTGACTATATTCAAACCAGACAGTTTTGAAATAAATGAGAAAGCTAGTAAAAAATTTTCCCATAGGGAAATCATGCAATTACATGCGATGACTGGTTTCATGTGAAATTCTGGACTAGATTGACTTGCTGGCCGGGATTCTCCGTGCCCCCGCATCATAATCACGCTTGGCGCAGGAGTGGTGTATGGGGCATCGGACACGCGATCGGGTTCAACAGCGGGACGCGAACATCCGGTGACTGGAGAATCATTGGCAGCCACGCATGTGCGGTGGCCACGGTGCTGGCCGGGGGCCGTTGAGAGAGGGTCCCGTGGCGATTCTCCACGGTCGGCTGGCCGAATCCCCGCCAGCGTAGTTCTCATATGGTTCCACCCGGTGGGAGCTCGGCTTCGCGGTTGCAGCGGCCGTCCTGGTATGGGGCAGGGGGATCAGTCTCTGGGGGGGCCTCCACAGTTGCCAGGCCCACGATCGGGGGCGACCGATCAGCGGGCGAGTGCGATCTGGGGGGGGCCTATTTCTTCGGCGCCGGTCCGCTGTGTGGGTCCGCCATGTTGCGCGGGGCTGGCGCTGCAGCCAGCCGCCGCGCGCATGCGCGGACCCACAGCCGGAAGTGCAGGGCTGCGCATCGGCAGCCGGACTGTGTGGAGCACTCCGGTACCATGCTGGCCCCCTGTGGATCACAGAATCGCTGGGCCAAGAGTCCTGTTGACATCGCAGTGAAACGCTCCGGTGTTTACACCGGCTTCAACACTTAGTCGCCATTTTGAAGAATCCCGGCTGTAGCATTTTAGTTCCTCCACAAGCCATTGACTTTTTTGTCCTTTTTTTAAATTTAGAGTATCCAATTATTTTTTTTCCAATTAAGGGGCAATTTAGCATGGCCAATCCACCTAACCTGCACATCTTTGGGTTGTGGGGGCGAAACCCAGGCAGACAAGGGGAGAATGTGCATACTCCACACGGACATGTGTCATTGACATACAATAGTGGTCCAAAGTAAGTTTTAATTCAAGTCAGATCATTAATTACAATAATACTCCCAGATTGCGGTTGAATTCCTTGTTGGGGGAATGGGGTGTTGTTGAAAGCCAATGGTTTACTTTGTTCACCCGATTGAAGTCAGCAGGGCACCCAAGTTCCTTTCAGTAACATGAAGCCAGTGAGCTGCCAGCATTAATCATGTTCCCCATGCAGGGGATAACTCATTAATTGGGTGCATGGGAATCCACTGAAGTGGCTGATACTTAAAGGCAGTCTGCAGCCTTTTAAAAAGGTGGGATATAGTCTTCAGCAGTGGCTACAGTGAAAAGGGATATTTCTAAATAGGTGAGACGTTGGCCTGTGACCCCCAAATTCTGCGATGTTGCTTCATTAGATCAAGTGAGCAGCACAATGAAGTAGTTTTCCCCCTAGTTCAGAGACGTGACAGAATCTGAGGCAAATAAATCAACAACAATGGAGATATGTGGGTTGAACAAGTCAATGCTACCATTATGGCTCTGACAGTGTGAAAATAAATATAATAACCTCAGGAGGCTAAAGTAAAGTCACCATAGTCCGCTTGCCCCTTTGAGGGGGAGAACTGACTGATGGTGATTTAACTTGAGGATCACTACCTCAGGCAAGGCTGAGAAAGAGGGCCCTTCATGAATAACCTCAGCTGTTTTGGGAATTGAACCGACAGTATCGTGCTTGCATCGCAAACCAGCTGTCCAGCCAACTGAGCTAAACTGGCCCCTTGGCCCCCTCAGGAGGATATTATTATTTATTTATTTTTTTTTTTATTGGAATTTTTTGCAGAAAATATAACAAAAAGTATAGCAAAAAGCAGTAATATGCAACTAACAGCCCCATAACACCCACAATTCCCCCCATACCGTAACATCACATGTATCACATTCCCCCACCCCCCCCACCCCCAAACAAGAGAACTTAACCATAAATTAAAATTAGATAAATCAAATTTAAATAAAATAAGCTAACATAATCAACGCCCCCCCCCCCCCCCCCCCCCCCCCGGGTTGCTGCTGCTACTGTCCCAGTACCCTATCGTTGAGCCAGAAAGTCGAGGAAAGGTTGCCACCGTTTAAAGAACCCTTGCACCGATCCTCTCAGGGCGAATTTAACCTTCTCAAGCTTAATGAAGCCCGCCATGTCATTGATCCAGGTCTCCACGCTTGGGGGCCTCGCGTCCTTCCACTGTAGCAAAATCCTTCGCCGGGCTACTAGGGACGCAAAGGCCAGCACACCGGCCTCTTTCGCCTCCTGCACTCCCGGCTCTACCCCAACCCCAAAGATCGCGAGTCCCCATCCTGGCTTGACCCTGGATCCCACCACCCTTGACACCGTCCTCGCCACCCCCTTCCAGAACTCCTCCAATGCCGGGCTTGCCCAGCTCAGGAGGATATTATAGTATGAAATCCTTTACAACTGTTTTGCTTGGTGTACAGGCATACTACTTTAGTGCTGTCAATCCTTCCCTCCCCTGCTTCTCATGCCTTGATAATGCTACGGCTGCTTTTGCTTGTGCTTAGACTCTGAAGGAATGCTGCTGCCCGCACACTTCTTCCTGCCCTCATAGTTACTGCCATCGCACCTAAATACCTCAGTTATTGCCTTCTCACAGATCCTCCCTTAAAACCATCGGAGCAGAAATTAGGCCATTTGGCCCATCAGGTCTGCTCCACCATTTTATCATGGTTGATATGTTTCTCATACCCATTCTCCTGCCTTCTCCCCATAACCCCGATCCCCTTATTAATCAAGAACCTATCAATCTCTGTCTTAAAGACATTCAGTGATTTGGCCTCCACAGTCTTCTGCAACAAAGAGTTCCACAGATTCACCACCCTTTGGCTGAAGAAATTCCTCCTCATCTCAGTTTTAATGGATAGTTCCTTCAGTCTGAGGCTGTGCTCTCGGGTTCTAGTTTTTCATACTGGTGAAACATCCTCTCCACGTCCACTCTATCCAGGCCTTGCAGTATGCGGTAAGTTTCAATAATGTACCCCCTCATCCTTCTAAACTCCAATGAGTATGGCCCAGAGTCCTCAACTGCTCCTCATATGACAAGTTCTTCACTCCAGGGATCATTCTTGCGCACCTCCTCTGGACCCTCTCCAAGGCCAGCACATCCATCCTTAGATATGGGGCCCTAAACTGCTCACAATATTCCAAATGGGGTCTGACCAGAGCCTTGTATAGCCTCAGAAGTACTTCCCTTTTAATGTATTCTAGCCTTTTCGACATGAATGCTAACATTGCATTTGTCTTCCTAACTGCTGAATGAACCTGCATGTTAACCTTAAGAGAATCCTGAACAAGGATTCCTAGGTCCCTTTGTGCTTCTGATTTCCTAAGCATTTTCCCATTTAGAAATAGTCAATTCCTCCATTCTTCCTACTAAAGTGCGTAACCTCACACTTTTCCACATTGTATTTCATCTGCCACTTATTTTCCCATTCTCCTAGCCTGTCCACGTCCTTCCGCAGCCTGCCTGCTTCCTCAATACTACCTGTCCTTCTGCATATCATTCTATCATCTGTAAACGTCACAACAATGTCTTCAGTTCCTTCTTCCAGATCGTTAATGTATATTGTGAAAAGTTGTGGTCCCAACACCAACTGCTGACGCACACCACTAGTCACCGGCTGCCATTATGAAAAGGACCCCTTTATCCCCACTCTTCCTTCTGCCAGTCAGCCAATCCTATATCTGTGCCAGTATCTTACCCTTCACAGTTGTCATACCTGTTTCCTTGAGTATGAGGGTGTTCAGGATGGTTAAAGGGTTAATGTGGGAATGGGGAAATAGTATCACTCACATTATCATAGAATCCCTACAGTGCAGAAGGAGGCCATCCGGCCCATCGAGTCTGCAGCGACCCTTGGAAAAAGCACCCTACTTAGGCACACACCCTATTCCCATAACCCATTAACCCCACCTAATCTTTTGGGCACTAAAGGGCAATTTAGCATGGCCAATCCTCCTAACCTGCACATCTTTGGATTGTGGGAAGAAACCGGAGCACCCGGAAGAAACCCACGCAGACACGGGAGAAAGTGCAAACTCCACACAGTCACCCAAGGCCAGAATTGAACCCTGGTCCCTGGCATGTGAGGCAGCAGTGCTAGCCACTGTGCCACCCATTATGATGCAGAGAGTCACATGGGAGTAGTAGTGTGTCGTGGTGAGTCTGGTAGACGTTGACAAGAAGATAGCACCTGCACCAGACTGCAGACTGCATCCTGTATATATGTATCTACTGCAGTAACTCACCAAGGTTCCTTAGACAGCACCTTCCAAAGCCACTACCACTACAATCTAGAAGGACAAGAGCAGCAGATACCTGGGAACCCCACCACCTGGGGGTTCCCCTCTAAGTCACTCACCACCCTGACTTGGAAATATATCACCGTTCCTTCACTGTCTCTGGGGCAACATCTTGAACTCCCTCCCTAAAAGCACAGTGTGTGTACTTACACCTCAAGGACTACAGCGGTTCAAGAAGGCAACTCAACACCACATTCTGAAGGGAAAATAGGGATGGGCAATAATTGCTGGCCTAACCAGCGACATCCACATCCCGTAAATTAATTTTTTTAAAGTTGTGTTATTAATAAACAGTTATCGTTCAACCATACAAGCCTCTCAACCTCTTCACGAGACAACATCCAACCTTATAACATGGCGGCAGCAGGCGAAGGACCCCAAAATTCTTAAGAATGATAACTGATAGAAACTGCAGTCTGGGCTGAATAACTTGATATCTAACTTGAAGACCTTGATTACAAAGCTAGAGATTGACTAAGAACCTCCATTGTAGGCATGGGACAGGTTAGAGACAAGAGTCAATGTGACAGTCCTGTTGCATCAGGAACCATGGCTAAAAGACCTCTGGCCACAGATGATAGACACACCACTGTATCGTCCCAGAGGAACCCAACTACCGGTCTTAGACATGATTCAAGACTGCTTTGGTATGCTAACAAGCAACTAATTGAAATTCCATATGTCATCCGCAATCAACCCAGATTTCTCCTGCGTAGAGATGCCTGTGTTGCCCTCAACCGCCTCAAAATGGCACAAGACGTCAAAACAACCATTGTCGTCAATCACACTGAATTGGAGACTCCTGAGAGGTCCACCAGTGCTGATGACCTTCACTGGGACTTCAATTTGGAATTGTCCCCCCTCTTTGCAGAGGCAATTACTCCAGTTGCTTTGCAGACAGCAGAAAATACTCTTCTTTGGTTAGACCAGCCAAACTTTCAGATGCGCACTTACATACTCTAAACAGAAGACACCAAGGAGCAGGAAAAAGCTGAGCCTTAACAGCAATGAACCTGGAGCTTCAAGCTTATTCACACAACATGAAGTCAATCCTGGAGCAGGAGAGAAGCAACTCACCGAGAGTAAGCGCAGGGAGGTACAAATGCAGAGTGCAGCATTGGAAGCCAAACTGCTGGATAAGGGACATAAGGGAGGTAAACCTTCAACTTTCAGGAAGAACATGGCAGACCCCAAGGGAAAAGAAAACCAGAGCCCACTCTATAAATGAACGGAGCGAACATTTCCTTGGGAAGGAGATGGATAAGCCCACGGTATCTGACCAAAGAAGACAGATTGTCGACAAAAAAAATACAACACTAAGGAGCACAAAAGGCAAACCAGATATAGAAAAGCAAAAGTACAGCAACTTTAAATCCAGACCAACAGCCGGCCTAAAACATCTGACACTTATCATTCTTCCAAACGTGAAAATAATGAGATCTGTGCGAGTCATAAAGCCTCCAGACCATCTGAATTTGTAAAGTCAGAGATTTGGGGGGAGAAGGGGTAGCATGAAAATAATATTGTAAATACATTTGGGTAAAGCTTGGGGGATGTATAATACCAGGGTTTTGGGGAGTGTAAAGCTTAAGGTGGGACTGGAGAAACAGTAGCGCCTACGTTATAACGTAGAACGTCACATGGAAGTACTAGGGTGGAATCTTACCATTTTTTCAAAGTGTCAGGCTCAGACTGAAAATCAGCATTGTAGCTCTCCAGCACAGACTAGTTTTCATGCCAGTTCTTGAGCCTCGCTGAGTAAAGAAAATGAGTGGGTGGGTTTACCGCATCACTCTGGTAGGGCAGGGCCTGATACAGCCGCATTCAGCTTTGCAGAGATGGGGGGCCGTATTTAAAATGCATTGTGATCAGAACTCCGTCCACCCCACCACGCTGACATCTCCACGCGACACAATCTTCAGGGCTCTTCCCCCCCCCCCCTCACTGAATATCGCTGGCATTCGCCCCTCACTGCCCGCTCTCCCTGCCCCTCCCACCCCTCGTGAAAACAGCCCCCCCCCAATATGACTCTCCAGTGGGCCTGCCTCGTTACTGCCCCCCGCACAGCACCTTGGCACATGTTAGCACTGCCAGGTTGTCACAGTGCCAACCTGGCAGTGCTAACCTATGCTAAGGGGCAATGCCAGGGGGACGTTGCCTGGCATATTCCTCTCCTCCCAGAGGCTAAACTTACCCTTGCACCCCTGGGAGGATCTGCTCAACTAATTCACACCTTGAAAAAGCTGTTGTAAACCTCGCCAACAGTTTTCATATTCAGTGAGGACGATCTTGTGGCGTGAGGGCCTGGTAATTATATTCAAATGTATTCATAAACATTAAAATGAGGTTCTTTGTATGCATAATGGAAAGGTCATGAGGCTTTAGAAATGGAAGGCTGACGGCAACATATTGCAGGTTGTCATCTCTTTCTACGTAGTTGTCGCACTTGTGCACTCAGCATGAGAACCTGGGTGAAGCATTGCATCTGCTGCTGTTTATTTAAAAAATTTAGAGTACCCAATTCTTCTTTTTTTCAATTAAGTGGCAATTTAGCCTGGCCAATCCACTTACCCTGCACATCTTTGGGTTGTGGGGATGAGACCAGCCAGTCACGGGGAGAATGTGCAAACTCTACACTGACAGTGACCCAGGGCCGGGATTCGAACCCGGGTTCTCGGTGCCGTGATGCAGCAGTGCTAACCACTATGCCATCATGCTGCCCATCTGCTGCTGTTTTATCTTGCTACCATGGGCTAAGCTGTGCCGTCTTCCATGTTCCAGGGTCATTAGATGGTTTAAGCTTTGTCGGAGAACAGATTCACATCTGTGAAAACCCCCTGAGAGAAGCTTCCTACTCTCCAGAGTACTGCAGCTATGTTGTCCTCGTCGTGTAGCCACCTGGGATGGTCACGTCCCGATTCCAAAATGGACACTCGCAAAGAGTGCAGGGAAAAATGGACAGCACTAGAAAAACAAGCAGGTGCAAGGTTTCCTGTGGATTGGAACCTGCAGAACCCAGACAGAACTGAAACTACAAGCCATTAGCATAGTAATGAGCTATCTCCGGGGACAAAAATAAACATTGAAACAATCAGTACCAGGACAGACTTCCCGGCGCCAATGGAAGCTAAAACAAAGGCAGGCCAATGGTTACATAGAGCCCGCCCAGCGATCGGGGAACGACACCGTTATTGGAGAGAAACAATACAAACGATTGGGACATGGTCCAATTAATTGGGACCAAGTCCAAGGTCCGCCCAGAAGGGCGCGAAACCTTGGGGGCTATAAAACAAGTCCCCAAGGTCAGTTCGCTCTCTTTAGAAGCTCTTGAAAACTCTTAGCTTCTCCATCTTCTCTTTGGCATTTGGCTCTCAGCGACGAGAGGCCGCCAAGCACCAGCCAAGTAAGTCTAAGGTCAACACACGCTACGGGATAGGCGCTCCTAGCTACTATTCTATACCAGTTCGAAGCCAGCAGTATCAGAACCGGACAACGGCTATTGTTCCTCTGACTGAGTGGGCCCCCCGAAGCTAAGTATAGGCTTTTAGTAGTAGTTGTAGTTCAGCGAGTAGAGTTTATGCATGAGTAATAATTGACTGTGTGTGTAAATAAATGTGTATTGATTTCAAACTTACTAACTGGTGTATCGAGTCATTGATCAGTATTCGGCTTTGAACCCTGTGGTGGTATCAGAAAGATACCTGGCGACTCTTGAGCAAAGGTAATTAAAACAGCAAATTAAGGGAAAGCATAACGAGCAACAGTCATATAAACAGTGATTTAAGGGTACGATTCCTGTGAGTTCACCCTCTTCTATTCGGGCCCCTTTCAGTTGCAGCTCCATTTATTCTGCCTCCTCTTACTCACGTGCCTTGGAAGATAAGTCCATGGGAATCCATGATTTGGTCAGCTCATGTATTTCAGGCCAAAATCAGATTGTCTTGTTTAGACTTGATTTTCTCCTGAAATTACACAGAATCAAATAAATGTATTTCACCGAAACAGGCTATTCGGCCCAACTGATCTCTGCTGGTGTTTATACTTCAGTGATAAGTTGAAGTGTTAGCTGCGATTGTGTGCTCAATTCTTTGGAGCAAGGCTTAAAAATAATGACCTTCTGGCGGAGAGATAAAGTACCACCACTCAGCCAAGATTGATGTGTGAGAAAGATGATGTATATCTGAAGTGCAGCTTCATTTTTTTGGTAGCCTGCAAAACTTGTTTCATGACATGAAGGCCACAGTTCTGAGTCTAGTGTTGCTTGATACTCTAATCTGACAACTCAAACATACCAAATTCGTATCTCTGGAAGCTGGTTACTGTGGCATATTGAAAATTGCAATGCACATTTTGTTCACTTAAGGCTACTTAAGGATATTTGTATCAGCAGAGGAAA
The DNA here is from genome assembly GCF_902713615.1 of Scyliorhinus canicula. Taxonomy (NCBI): domain Eukaryota; kingdom Metazoa; phylum Chordata; class Chondrichthyes; order Carcharhiniformes; family Scyliorhinidae; genus Scyliorhinus; species Scyliorhinus canicula. The sequence continues at coordinate 81,160,412 of NC_052153.1, read as the reverse complement.
TTAGCAACAGGAGAAATAAAAAATGGAAGCCTGTGCAATTATAAATTCTGGTGTCTCTAACTGTTCCTGCCCAAGAACTTCACAATGATGATGAGGTAATTTTTTTAAAAATTTGTTCACGGGAAGTGGACGTTGCAGGCTGTGCCAACATCCCTAATTGCCCTTGAGGGGGCAGTTAAGAATCAACCACATTACCGTGGGTATGGAGTCATGTGGCCAGACCAGGTATGGACGGAAGATTTCCTTCCCTAAAGGAAATTAGTGAACCAGATGGGTTTTTATGACAATCAACAATTGTTTCATGGCCATCATTACACTTTTAATTCCAGATTTTTAAAATTGAATTCTAATTTCACCATCTGCAGTGGCAGGATTTGAACCTGGGTCCCCAGAGTAGCCTCTGGGTCTCTGCTTTACTAGTCCAGTGATAATATCACTACGCCACTGCCTCTCCTATGAAAAATGAAAAATAAGAAGCAATGCTTTTAGGTAGCAATATTTTTGGAGGGTTTTGCCTACCTTTTGCAAAGAAGACAGCAGGCGCGATCTACCAGCTGTGTTGCGCCTGAAAGGCAGCGCAGTGCGGCACAGCCAGTCAGAGCTGGGAGATCCCTCTTCTGGGATCTACCCGGCTCACTATGCTTTGTGAGATCTAATGTGATCCCGTGAGATGTAGCGATGTGAATCCGCCTATTGTAGGTGGGATCATGTTTTAGCAAATCTGTATATTAAGAGTGAGACAGCTAGCCTCAGTCTAATATGCACTCCCATGATCTATACAAGGTGTGAGGTCTAACCCTCAGGTGAGCGCTGTTCAATGGTCGTCTGCACAAACAGGGGACCAGATGGAATGTTACTCGTGGGTGTCTCCCCAGGAGATCAGAGGCCTCCAGGTTCTTGCCCTCTGGGGAGGGTGGCACTCTGGCCCTGTTGGAGCCACCTACGCACCTTGGCAGTGCCAGCCTGGCATCTGCCCCCACTAAACTGGCAATTAATCTGGGCAGTGCCAGGCTGACAGTCCCAGGTGCCAAGCAAGTTTTTTTCCAGCACTGTGAATTGGGTCTGAGAGTGTCCTGTGTGGGTACAGGGGGTGCGGGTGGGCCTAAGGACCCCATTATAGGTGAGTTGGGTTTTTGGGGGTTTCAGGGGTTGTGTCGGGGGGTTCGCGAATGGCGTCCTGCTCTCCATCTGCGCTAAGGAGTTCCGGCGAGTGGATGGCCGTTCAATAGCGTGGTGTTTCTCGGTGCTCCAGTATATCAGGTGGAGGTAGGAACTCCCGAGAGGTCCGACGGTCGGAGGGTGGGCCGACTCTAGGAACTAGCTGCTGTCTAGATAGGTTTTGGGCTTCTGCAGCAGATAGTCCCATCTAAAATGTTCTTGTCAGATGGCCTGATTTACATTAAAAGAACACTTGTAGCTAAAGATATAAATGATTTATTAACATTAATTGTGGGTCAACGATATACAAAACAGTATGAACATGCACAAGCAATCTCTCTCTTCCAGCTCTCCAGGCAGTCAGAGATCACCGGATTCTTAACATTCGCTTAAATACTAATGAGACTCCTTGTGGTCAATCGATGAATTACAACACAACCATGATATCATTATACTATTGATAGTGGAGATGCAGTCGCAGAGCCAGGGACTCCATGAGGGGTTGTCGGCGAGCATTCAGTACCTGCCAGGTGCAGTTGGAGGAGTCCAACCACATGCAGGAGCAGGAGGTGGTGCCGACCATGCGTGCCACCCAGGTCAACCCCCGCACAGTGGTGTCCGCGGTGGAGGCATTGCGGAGGGCGAGGGTTTTGGTTATGGATCAGCATATCCAAGGCCTGGGGCATTCTGTGCAGGAGCTGGCCAAGGCCCTACAAAGAGTTACTGCCTCACAGGCAGCCACACGCCAGAGCCACCTGGAAATTACAGCGCCGCTTCTGGGAGTGGTCCAGTCACAGCGGGCCATTGCTGGCTGACATGACGCAGACACAGAGGGAGGTGGCCCACTCCCAGAGGGAGATGGCGTGGGTGGCACGGCGCAGTGGTTAGCACTGCTGCCTTATAATGCAGAAGTCCTGGGTTCGTTCCCGCCATAGTCACTGTCTGTGTGGAGTTTGCACATTATCCCCGTGTCTGCATGGGTCTCATCCCCACAATCCAAAGATGTGTAGAGTAGGTGGATTGGCCACGCTAAATTTTTCCTTAATTGGAAAAAAGAATTGAGCACTCTAAATTTATTTTAAAAAGAGGGAGATGGCGCAGAAGATGGTAACACAGTCAATGGCTGATGTGGCGCATTCCCAGACAGCGATGGACCACTCCCTGTACTCCTTGGCCGCGAGAATGCAGACCCTGGTCGAGACCAGAGTGGTCCGCTAGGACTGGCGGGGGAGCCTCAGTGCATAGCTCCGCTCGCAACCCCCGTCCCAAGGAGTAGTCTTGGGACCATCAAGCACCCAAGGGGGGAGTTGATGGGGCCTGTGCCGGTGACTCCCGCAGGGGAGGTGCCGGAACACATCAGCACCTTGGACTCCACCCCCCTCCCCCCGCCATCCCCCTCCCCTGTCCCTGGTGCATCTGGTAGGCAGCAGGCAGAACTGGAGGCACCATGCCATTGGGACATCTGATCAGCAGCTGGGACCCTGAAGATAGTCACCAACGGGGACCCAGGTCGCAGGGCGGGAATCACAGCAGGCCACATCCTCCTTTGATGTACCATTTGGGGATCCAAGATTTAGCGTTAGGGCCTGTAAGGCCAGAATGTTAGACACCAGTTAAATTGGCATGGGTGCAGGGCTCAGTTTAGTGATGGAGCTCGGGCACAAATCTGTATATGTGTTGTCACATTAAACACCTGTTCACACTGTGACAAGCTGCCATACTGCTCGATCACACCGGTGGTTGCTGCATGTGTGTCGTTGTAGCGGGTCACGGCGTCGGTCTGTGGCATTGGGATAGACGTCATCAGTCACAACTGCAGAGGATAACCCCTGTCGCCCAGAAGCCAGCCCCCCAGCTGGGGGAGCGTCTTGAACATGTCAAGAATCGTCGAGTATGCGAGGGTGAAGGCATTGTGCACATTGCCTGGGTACTGGGCACAGATGCGCATGATGCACAGCAGATGGTCACATATCAGCTGCACGTTCATTGAGTGGAATCTCTTTAGGTTTGTGTAGAATGGCCCATCGGTTGCAGGTGCTCGTAGGGGACATGTATCCCATCAATCACCCCTTGAACCCGGGGCATGTCGGCGATGGTGATGAGCGTCACTATCCGGGCATCCTGGTGGGCTCGGTCCACATTGAAATGGATGTATTGACCCGCATGGGCATATAAGGCCTCCGTGATGGTGCCAATGCATCTGTGCATTGAGGTCTGTGAGATCCCGGATAGGTCCTCACTCGGCGCCTGGAAGGACCTTTTGGCTTAATAGTTTAGGGCCATCGGCACCTTGATGGCCAACGGGTGTGGATGTCCTCTCACAAAACCCTGCGTGCCAGGTATGCCATGATCTGGCAGATATGTCGCACTGTCTCCCTGCTCAGCCAGAGTCCCCCTCTTCAAATGATAATCCCGGTCTGGCAGGTCCTCGAATGACAGGAGTTGCCAATACACAGAAGGCCTCATACAGTGCCTCCTTTGCACCTCCTCCTCCTCGGCCTATTGGGCGTCTGGCTCTCCATCCTGGACGACTGCCTCCTGTTCCTTTGGGGCATGCTCCGCTGCTGCAGCTTCCTCCTCCTCGAGCAGCACCAGCTCGTACAGCCACTGGCACCTCCCAGGGCTGTGGCAAATCACAGGAAGGCACCCATTGCTGGTTGAATTCCAATATCCATTGTTTACAGGGGGTGAACATGATAGCATGCTCTGTACCCCTGTGCCCAACCAGGTCCACTGGGCTACATTGTGGCCCCTGTTGGCTCCCTGGGGTCTGCCCCTGCATCTTGCCCCCCTATCTCTGCAACCTTGGCCCCGTTGTTGCCCAGCACCATGGGGGCCTCTGGCCCTGCCCTTGCCAGTGGTAAGCTCTGTGGCCTTCACGCGGCACCGTTGTAGGGGCTACAGTGGGTGTTGCCCTTGAGTGGGCCACGTGATGCCCTGCCGGTGGGTGGTGGGCCGATGGGGGAGGTCTGGCGGAGGGTGGGGTGCGGGGTGGGGGTTGCGGGTACCGATATGGCCAGCGTCACTCTTCAGAACCAGGGGCCAAGGTGGGTGGTCAGTGGGGTGTGCAGCAAGATGGCTGCCTTGCAGGGAACGGCAATGGTGGTCCATGCCTGGGCACCGCCCAAGTATTATGGGGGTCACCCCAGCCCCACTGCCCCGTCCCCTGGTCAACCCCCCTCCCCACCAGCACTGGCAGAGCCCCAACCACCCCAGCCAGCCCAGCAAGTGTCCAGCCCGGCACCCAATGGTCATGCCTGTCGGTGTCCTACCTCCTCTCTCATCAGCCATGATGCCGGTTTCACGATTTGTAAAAGCACAAGTGAACCTCGCCGTCGGGAATTTAGCCCATCAGAACTGGAGAATATCAGAAGCCCCAGAGAATAGCCGGTTGGGCCCGCTAATGATATGCAAGCGGTGTTTACTGTACATGCGTTCCAGAACGCATTGACGTTGGGCGACAGAGAATTGCGATTTGACGTCAGATTGGCACCCACCGCGACTTCAGTTTCAGAACCGATTCTCCTCCCAGTTGCGTTTCCCGATTTTGGTGTCAGCCAATGGAGAATCCTGGTCATCATTCTTCAAAGCATTGAAAACTCTTCTCAGCATTTAATCCAATTTTGAAATCTCAGGTGTAGAATATGAGTTAAATAGGTCTAAAGCTGATGTCAGACAATATTCTACTCATGAGATAATGTATCCAAATGATTATGTTACATGATTAGGTTATGAAATGAACTTTTTAATTTGGTGAACAAACCTTTCATGTCACTTGTATATGACTGAGTGAATGGTTAAATTAATACAAAAACTAAAATGCTCAAGTTATGCTTAAGTCTATTGTTTTGTGACAAATCATTGAAACATTCTAAGTCTCTCATCTCCGGGGAGAGATGTAGTGTATTGAAACTTACAATGTACATTTTTGTTTACTTTTGGCTACCCTATACCGACCGAGGGCGTCCACAACAAGAGAAGTAAAATAGGAAGCCTTTGTTTACTCATGCAGTTACAAATTCTGCATGTCTCTGGCATCTTCTGGCCCAGTTATGACTTTCTTGGAAACACAATAAGTACAATCATCAAAGAGGGATTCACAGAACTTGCAACAGGGATCAATGCTTTGCATCAAGATTTGGGCTCCTAAAGCAAATGTGCACAGAAGCACAGGAAGAGACTTTAGTTCCCCAAGTTAATGCTAGTTCCAAGGGATAGGAGAAGTGCCAAAAATTGTAATCCATACCTTTAATGTAAGATTAATGTAAAAAGCGAGAATGAGTTATCTCAGAGAGAGAGAGAGAGAACATGGGGAGAATGGATGAGTAAATCCACAATTGCAGAGAATGGTGCAGGGTGAATCAAGAGGCAAAAGCTGGGATGTTTGGAGTTTGGAAGTATAGTTGTAAGTGAAACAAAATCATGTGGACTCTAGAAATCTAAAATAAATAGAGAAACAGCGGTGAATACTCCGCAATTCTGGCAAAATCTGTGCAGAGAGAGAACCAAAAGGAAGCGTTGGTAAATTTTAAAGTAAGCAACTTTGGGGTGAGATTTTCGGCGGGATTTACCGACCATCTCGCCACGTGTTTTTCGATGGGGGAGGCGGCCCGCCAGTGGGATCTATCAGTCCCCCCATTGTCAACAGGATTTCCTATTGAGAGCATCCCTCGTCGCCGGGAAACCCGTGCATTGGCGTGGGGCCAGAATTTCCCGCCGGCGTGAACCACCGGTAAATTCCACCCATTGTCTTTTCACAGATGCAGAAAGAAGTCAGGTTGGAAGGCAGCAGGGAGATTTGCACTGAAATGGTCAATGTTGGCTTTTTTTTAGCAGAGTTCATAAGAATAGGGAGTGCAGAGTTCACCAAAAGACTCCTCTTTTAAACAACATCTTTTGTGCAGTTTATCACCAAACCTCAGTTATCTCCTTCCAGTACTATATTGCCAGTTTCAAATGGGGGAAGTTAGCATACGTCTTCAATTAACAGAAAACCTGCAATTTATTCTCTTGATGCATCATTATATGTACTTCAGCTGTAATGCACAGAGCAAGTTGAACTTCTGCTTATCCCACTCACAGAGAAGTAAAATCAACACAGAAAATTTAATTCATGTTGCTCATCATCAACATCCATGTTGCGTCATAATCAAGGCAGCTTGTTACAACAGAAGAATATGAGCTTTACTGTATATCTGACTATGATATACCTAAGTTGGAACACTCTGCTGGCACTGGGGAACAGATTTCAACCACAAGTGAATTTCCATTCAATGCTGCCCTCCACCTTCTGTGCTCACCCCAGTCCAAAGCCGGCATCTCCACATCATGGCTTCTGGTAAATATTACCCCTGCTCCTTCCATCCTTAAACATTCTGAACTCACGGTACAGAGAACCGCGGCAGAAATTCTTCACCTTTCTTTTGTGTTTCCTTACCCACAATTACAGTGTATTTCTGCAAGATACTTAGAATGAATCCCACTGCTACTTAGGACTGGAAAAATAGAAATTCTCCACAGTTTGTAAAGTGACATTTTGTGCCTCAAAACCCCTTTGGATATGGCTGCTTGATCAGAGTGCAGAACAAAGGATCTTGATTTTGTTTCACAGAGGCACTGTTTTGCTGAAGCCTGACATTCTTTTGGAGTAATGCGATGCTTTGAAATCCAAAACACAAAGTACCTTGGGCAATGGACAAGACAAACGCATTCTTGTTGTCTTCTGGTTGAGAGGCTTCCGGACTTCTAACTTTATCTGTGGCTTCAAGCAAAACAGCAAAACGCTCCTCTTCTTTGAGAAACGTTCACAGAGGTTTTACTTTCCTTGAACCGAATAGAGCCTGGCACCTGTCTCTGAAGCAGTGGGATCGCATTTCTAAGTGTCTTAATTAATCTGACCATCAGGGCTCCAAAGGGGCAAAGCAAATGGTTCCTGAAGACCAATATTGGCAGTGAAGATTAAAGCTGGAAATTTTGAAAAAAACTGACTAAGAAAACGGAGACACTTGCAGCAAAGATCAGGAGCCATTTCTGGCAGTTCACCCTCTTGACCTTCAAACTGTTGTGCCATCTTTTTCCAATTTTGTTTTTGTGGGAAAACAGTCAGCTGTACCTTTGAGCAGTCACTGATTTTCTTCAACAATTTGGGAACATTTTTGCAATGCTTTGCACATTTTGCATGACTTTAGTCAGCGAGAAAAGTGATTGCCATATTTCGATTTAGCATGCCAAAGATAGACAGTAATGCACATTAAAGAATAGTATTTTATTCACAGGTACTTTGTGACAGAAAGTCATTTAATATTATATAAAACATAAATTAATGAATGCATAAGAAATCTGCACTGAAATATGAAAAACTACTGTGCAAATATATAGTAAGAAAACTTTTGTTTTAAATCTCTTTAAATAGAAAGTGAGGAATAGAAAGTGAGGTAAGTGTAATACAGAGTAATGCTATCTTAATATAGATAGAAAGTTAGAATATCTCCTTTATAAAAGGCATTTTATAAGACTTCCATCTTATAAATTTAGTATTGCTGATGACCCTGAACCCAGTGGGAAATGGCACAGGAGTGTAGTAGGTGAAGGCTGATGCCAGGCACCCGAAGGAATAATCCCCAGCAAGGTAGTTGGAGAGGGTTCAAGACAGCACCAGGCCAAGGGAGCAGGAAGGACAGAGAGGAGCACAGGTTTCCATAGGAACATTTTTTTTAAATTAAAGAAAGCACTTTGCCTTTTTGGACTTCTGGCTCCAACTCCTTATGTTACTGAATTGGCCTGATACTGAAGCCAAAACAGTTTGCCACAGGCCTTTGATGAAAATTGCCATTGGGCCCTCGATAATATCATTGGAACTTGATCTGCATATTTAAAGATGGATTCCTCTGTTTTGAAGCAAGTCTTCCCACATGTTCAGAAGAACAGGTTAAGACTGCAATGGGAAAGGGGACAGTTTAGCTCAGTTAGCTGGCCAGCTGGTTTGTGATGCATAGCAAAGATTGCAATGGAAAACAATGGGGATTGGTATTTGTAAGGCCCATGGGCCATTTTAACTGTGTACCCACCTGGCTTCCACTGAGTGGGCAGGGTACAAACTTTGTACTCCAATTTACCTAGATTTTGAAAAGATATTTGATTTGTGAGGTTTTGAGAAAGGAATAACGGAAATTTTATGAGCTGAATTGTCAACTGGCTTTTGAATGGGAAAAATAAGTTGATGAATTAAAAAGTCCTTGCTCATAAAATGTTTTTATTTATAATGAAAAGCCCGTAAGATACCTTTGGCACCAGATTATCTTTGTTGACCTCTGCTTCGTAACTGAATACTTTGCTGTGAATGCTTATTAATCACACTCAAATCCATTTCCATTAAAAATTCATTTCCTGTCTTTACCACCTGACACCCACTGATTGTCTACATGTTTCATATATTGGGTGGGATTCGCCGACCCCCCAGCCAAGCCGGAGAATCGCCGGGGTGCGGCGTGAATCCCGCACCCGCCGGCTGCCAAATTCTCCGGAGCCGGGGTTTTGGCAGGGGCGGGAATCGCGCCGCGCTGGTCCGCGGCCGCCCATTTTAGGCCGGTCCCGCCGGCGTAAATTAGACCACCCAGCGGGACCTGGCTCTGTGGGCAGCCTCCGGGGTCCTCGGGGGGGGCGCGGGGGGATCTGGCCCCCGGGGGGTGCCCCCACGGTGGCCTGGCCCGCGATAGGGGCCCACCGATCCGCGGGTGGGCCTGTGCTGTGGGGGCATTCTTTCCCTCCGCACCGGCTGCCGTGGACCTCCACCATGGCCGGTGTGGACTAACCCCCCTGCACATGCGCTGGGATGACGCCAGCACACGCTGGTGCTCCCGCGCATGTGCCAACTCGCGCCGGCCGGCGGAGGCCCTTCGGCACCAGTTGGCGCGGCGCCAAGCCCTTTGATGCCGGCTGGCCGGCGCCAGCCTAGCCCTTGAAGGTATGGAGGATTCTGCACCTTCCTGGTGGCCTGACGCTGGAGTGGTTCACGCCATTCCTCGGCGCCAGGACCGCCCGCCCCGCCGGGTAGCGGAGAATCCCGCCCATTGTCATGTTTACAATGTTAAAATCTATTTCCTAGCACATTCACTTGATTTGCCCAGTTGCTTTGCGTTCTATCATTCCGATACTAGACTCCTGGCATGGGTAAACCTGCAATTAGATTAGAAAAATCTCCTCTTGACGTTGTATATGAATAAACGCCAGGAGCCAGATTAGCTCCTGTGGAACTTCACAGTATGCTGTACGCAGCACTTCATCCTTACTTGTACATTCCCTCACTTCTTCTTAGTTCCTACTTCCTGCCATACCTTTCCTGATGTCCCTGGCAAAAAATTCAGAGCCACTTCTGCAGAAAGAGCAGTGTGGCAAGTTATAACAGCTGGAAATGAAACTCATCCAGATTCACCTGTGTCAGCTTCAAAACTGCTCTATTCCCATGATCATCATGGTGACTGCCCAACTCTTATTTCAAATGAATATGTGATGAATGCTGCAAAAAAATCATGGGCCAAGTGTATTAAATTAACTACAATTTAGAAGCTGTAACAAGCCCAGAGGGACCCTCAGCATAGTCTTAACATTTCCTCAAACCTCATAGCCCTGAAAGTTCCACAGATATTCTCATCTACTCCCACTCTCATTCTGGCAGGAGTCTGGTGGAACAGCGAGGAACTGTAGTATTCTTAATGGCTGACTGGAACATAGGCTATCCCAAGTCATAGCCCTGAAATTTCTAGAAGAGGCTTCAGGAACCTAGGTGGGGGACTCTCTACTTTGGGAATTGCTGATTCTTGGGCCTTCAGAGCTCTGGCCAACTCGATGCATCACCCTGACAATGCAGCTGGGGTCATGGGCCCTCAAAAGATTGGAAGGCTGCATTTTCGAGGGATTGAGGGTGGACCTGGGAATTTTATACTGACCACCTTAAAAGGGGATGGGAGCTGGGGGGAGGGCGGGGAGGCGTGTCACAACGAGAAGACTCAGTGGCACTACTGAGTAAAGAAGAGCTGCCATCCTCTAATTGGCTATCAGCTCTTGGTGGATGGGACCTCTGCCTCTAAGGCCCTTGATCCCCGGGTGAAGGCCTGGTGCTGCCCTGTCAAATGCCTGAGTGGCACGAAATGTGGCAAGCCTTCCCAAAAAGAGGCGGCATTGGGGTTTCACCAGCTCTCTAGCCAGTGGCCAATACCTCCATCACTTCCACAAGATCCTGCCCATCAATCCTGTTTCTCGTTGCAAAGATGCTGCCAGATCTGCTGAGTATTTCCAGCATTTTGTATTTTTATTATGTCTCCTTTTTTGTTTAACATCCGTGTTACTGAAAAATGAATATCAGAAAATGTTTCCGATTTTCATACGTTGTTATCATATCGTATTATTTCATAAATAATTTTCCAGAGACTTGTTAATGCAGTGCTGTTTGCCTGTATCTAGCAGCTGAATCATTGTGTGAACCATTTTGAACCTATCTGGCAGACTGTTTAACCTCACACTTGCAACAGAGAGTCTGTATTGTGGCATAAAAAACTATGAGGCAAAAACAGCTCACCAAATCTCAAGAGGAAGCAAAAGTTATTCAGATGTTAAGCAAATTCTGTCTATGTAAGCATAGTAATTGCCTGCCAGCAGACTCCACTACTGAACTTGAAACCAGCGAATATGAGGATGCTAATTTCAGTTGTTAGATTTGAATTACTTTCACAAGTTAAGGAAAACGTATGAGAAACCTAGTACAGCAGGTTCTTTCCAACTTTCACTTACACTGTGTACATTTGAGTCTGATGAAAAAATGTAGAAATTGTATCTCTACCTCGCTAATAACAAACTTAGTTCCCAAGTGGTTCAATTGGTGCATACACTGTGTGGTCTGGAACTGACCCACGCTGATGAAGAACATAGAATATACAGTGCAGAAGGAGGCCATTCAGCCCATCGAATCTGCACTGACCCACTTAAGTCCTCACTTCCACCCTATCCCCATAACCTAATAACACCTCCTGACCTTTTTGGACACTAAGGGCAATTTAGCATGGTCAATCCACCTAACCTGCACGTCTTTGGACTGTGGGAGGAAACCGGAGCACCCGGAGGAAACCCACGCAGACACAGGGAGAACGTGCAGACTCCGCACAGACAGTGACCCAGCGGGGAATCGAACCTGTGACCCTGCCGCTGTGAAGCCACAGTGCTAGCACTTGTGCTACCGTGCTGCCCACAAGAAAATTCCAGTTTAATCCTCAATCTGCCCTGAGATGGCCGATCTCAGCAGACTGGCAGCAGAAGTCTAAACTAAGCCTCAGTTCCTTTGGGTTTGGAGGAGGGAAAGAAATCAGAATGCGTGAGCTCTCAACAATTGCACCTGGAATCATACGGAAAAATGGAAGTGTGAATGTCACTGTTGTGGTGCACCCTGTGTCAAATAGCTACAACCCTCATTATTTAGAATCACAAATGCAAAATACCCATTTGGGACAGGAAATGAGGATCTAATTTTGTTTTTTCACTGTCTCGTTATAATGAAACCATAGCTGGGAGGTTCCTTAATCACATTCAAATGGCTTTGTTTTGAAATATTTCAGAGTTGAGAACAATGGCAGCTTTGAGAAGTGCTATTACATTTGCCAATTATTTCTCCCAGGATTCAAAAATATTTGGAAGAGAAATATTCACTTTAGATACACCATGTGGAAATCGTCAAAGAAGGTTTAATTTATTTTTGTGTTTAGTATCACTGTTTATGAGACATTAATAATGAAAGAAGGGCTTGTATTTATAAGTTATATACCATCTTTCATGACCTCAGTATATCCAAAAGTGATTTACAACCAATTAAGTTGTAGTATCTTGAAAGACTGGCGACCGCCAAGTAGATTAACGAATAAATGGTTTATTCAGGCAAACAACTATTTGCAGAGAGTGAAATAAAGGCTACAGTACTCCACGACTCCAAACTCCAAACCAACAGTAAAAGCCGTGCTCGGCCCACAGATTCACAGACTCCAGCCCAATTGGTCTGATGGATCACATCACCCTCTGAGAACGTGCTCACTTAAAGAGGCACGCTACGACATCCCTCCACCTTTATGTCCCTGATTAACATATTACAACAACAATGGAACTATTTACAATATTGTACAACAAATGGACCTCAGCACAGTGCCTTACAAGGTAAGCTGGTCCAGGGACTTCCTGATCCTTTGGGAGTGTCATAATTCACTTGTGAATGCTTCCGCAGTAGAAGTAAATTCGGTTTGAACCGCAATAGGTTGTAAAGGTGCGTCCATGCTGATAATTTTCCCAGTTCCCCCTGGAACACTACTGGGCTCCACCTTGGGATACCTTGCTGCAGCATTACCTTCATCCGTAGCAATATCACGTATACCTGGGGCAGACTGCCCCACTGGTTTAGTGTGCGATTCTCTTCTTCACACACGGTCCAGGTGTTTCTTCACCTTTTTTCTATCTCGAACGATATCTGTTCTGGCCATGACCATTCCAGGGTTCCAATTTGGACCAGCAACAAAATTCTTCACATATGCCAATTCTTTACATAAATCTTAAATGTTCTCTCAGGCTTTCTTGAATGTGTATATCTTTTGTGCCTTCTGTATTACCTCCACCCTCCCCGACAAATTTGGAAACATCAGATTCAGCCGTGTTCTCGTGTGCCTGCCCATTTGTGGCTCAGTGGGTGTAACACCTGTGGTGACATGAGGTGTTTATCTTTCGGTGAGTAGGAAATATAGAGAGGCTGATGACTGTTTCTTCATGGTAGTTTTGAATGGCTGGACGGCTCCCAGCCTGTCCATTCGAAGCAGGGTGGTAGGGAGTGGACTGAACATGTTGAACGCCGTGGACTCTCATTAAATGGTGGAACGCTTCATTAGTAAAAGCAGTTCCATTATTGGAGACCAGCACCTCGGGAAACCCATGGGTAGTGAATGTGCCTGGATCCAAGCAGGGCTCAACGTGGTCAGTCAATCATACCCTTGATCTGGTTATAGGTTGGGTTCCCACAGGCTGTTAATAGGATCACCCACTGCTTCTCTTCCCTCCCCCTTCCAATTTCCTCAATTTCATTATGTGGAGATGCCGGCGTTGGGCTGGGGTGAGCACAGTAAGAAGTCTTACAACACCAGGTTAAAGTCCAACAGGTTTGTTTCAAACACGAGCTTTCGGAGCACGGCTCCTTCTTCAGGTGAATGGAAAGGCTTGTTCCAGAAATGTTTATATAGACACAGTCAGAGATGCCCCGGAATGCGAGCACCTGCAGGCAATCAAATCATCAAAGATGCAGAGAGAGAGGTAACTCCAGGTTAAAGAGGTGTGAATTGTCCCAAGCCAGTTCAGTCGGTAGGCCTCTGCAAGTCCAGGCTTGTTGGTGGGGGCCGAATGTAATGCGACATGAATCCCAGATCCCGGTTGAGTCCGCATTCAAAGCTAAGTTCCGCACGCATGAATGCGGACTCAACCGGGATCTGGGATTCATGTCGCATTACATTCGGCCCCCACCAACAAGCCTGGACTTGCAGAGGCCTACCGACTGAACTGGCTTGGGACAATTCACACCTCTTTAACCTGGAGTTACCTCTCTCTCTGCATCTTTGATGATTTGATTGCCTGCAGGTGCTCGCATTCCGGGGCATCTCTGACTGTGTCTATATAAACATTTCTGGAACAAGCCTTTCCATTCACCTGAAGAAGGAGCCGTGCTCCGAAAGCTCGTGTTTGAAACAAACCTGTTGGACTTTAACCTGGTGTTGTAAGACTTCTTACTGTGCTCAATTTCATTGGCCTTAAAGATATCATGCAGGAATTTGACATATAGCACCCACAGCTCTCTGCTAGGAAAGAATGGCTCAAGTTTCCCAACAAAGGGCATCTTGAGACTCACAGACTGCTGAACAAGTTTACTTCAAAGGAAAGGCTTCTACGCAAGTTCTTCTCTCCCAATTTCTGTAGCAGGAGGAAGGCACTCCGATTAATCCTCGTTGCCAAATGTAGTATCTTGAAAGACTGGTGAGCACCAAATATATCAATGAATGAACAGTTTATGAAGGACTCAGCCTCAGGATTTGCTGGCTTTGGTCTGATTGGCCCTATGGGTCACATGATCATCGGAGAACTCGCCCCTTAAAGGGACATGCTTCCACAGAATTAAAGCTTGTTTATGCATAAAACCCATAATGCAGGCGGTCATGTTCCTGACATTCAGATATTGTCTCTTGCAAAGGGGAAGGCGGTTGAACTAATTGTGGAGTAGGGCAGGTGCTCAATTACGGATGGCAGGGCCAAAGTGTCAAGACAACAGTGTGAAGATGTCTGCAACCTGGTGTTGAGAACTGGACATACAGGACATACATGTGTGTCACGACACTGGAAAAAGGGATTGTGCATAACCACAATCTACTCCTTTATGTTCCCCATTACAAGTCCGAGCAGTCAGGAGACAAGAGACAGGAGACAGGACCCCTCAGAAGTCCCAGCTCACTGACTCCATGGGAATTTCCTGGGAAGCTTGAATTTCCGATGGGCAATTCCCCTGCTCCCAGGATGCTCTAAAATAGTCCCAAACTGAGTTAGAGTCAGAGACTTTGGACAGTTCTGACTTACTTGCTTGGATAGTTACCCAGGAAATGTCACAGAGAAAAACCTTAGTCTAGCTTTTCGATAACTACACAACTGACATCCCCAACACCGATCCTTTTACTCCCCTAAGCCCCGACCTCACCCTGACACCGCCCCGCACCGACCCGACTTGACCTGACTGACCCCACCACCTGACTCCCCACTATCTCTGACTCCCTCCCAACCCCACCTGACTAGCCCCAACAAGTTGATTTCTCTCAACCGCACATCTCTCACTGACCCCAGTCACTCCCTGACCCAACTTGACCAGACCTCACCACTCTATCCATCTATCATCCTACCCACCCTTTCCCCTTACCACTTACCTCACCCACCCTATCCCCATTCCTTTGATTTCCCTCTGCCCCTACCCACCTACCTCATCCAGCCGACCCACTTACAAACCTATTCCTTCACCTATTCACCCATACATACAATTAGTCATTAACACACTGAGCAGGGTTGGGAGACTTAAACTCTTACTTACCAGAAGGGCAGCTAGTGTGGTTGTAAAGGAATGTGGCTTCTGTGAAGATTCTCTCCATTTTTCCCTCTGAGGTGCCCTTCTCTGTGTGAGTTCTGTAGGATCCTCGATCCTCGGATGTTTGGTCAGAAAAATCAAAGGGTAGCTTGTGATCTGATCAGGGTCTCAAAGGGAGGTTCCTACTCTGATCAAAAGATTTAGGTCATTCTGTCTGGTTCGATTAACTAAATTTATACCTAATTTGTACCAGATAATCACTAGAATCAGACTGACTAAACTCATTTACAATGCTATTCGAAGAAGAATGCAGCCACCAATCTGTAATGTGTTCAAATCCAGGCCCCAGATGCGATTCACTTCTTTTAAATCCTGGATAGAAAATTAAAAGACAAAAAAAGGACTGTACAATAAATGAAAATGAACGGCAATGTATATAATTTTGAAAATGCCAATAAAAAGTTTTTTTTAAAAAGACAAAAAAAAACTTCATCTTCGCTGCTGACTATTTACTGGTGGAATCTATTTCTTCCCTGTTGTGTAACTCGCCTGATTTTCATTCCATTTAGAATGGAAATTGGTCAGGTTGTACAACCAACAAGTGACCATCCCATTAAATTACCGAATAGTTGGTCAAGGCAAAAATTGGGCCAGCATAGAACATAGAACATTACAGCGCAGTACGGGCCCTTCGGCCCTCGATGTTGCGCTGACCTGTGAAACCATCTGAAGCCTATCTGACCTACACTATTCCATTTTCATCCATATGTCTATCCAGTGACCACTTAAATGCCCTTAAAGTTGGCGAGTCTACTACTGTTGCAGGCAGGGCGTTCCACACCCCTACTACTCATTGAGTAAAGAAACTGCCTCTGACATCTGTCCTATATCTACCACCCCTCAATTTAAAGCTATGTCCCCTCGTGTTGGTCATCACCATCCAAGGAAAGAGACTCTCACTGTCCACCCTATCTAACCCTCTGACTATCTTATGTGTCTCTATTAAGTCACCTCTCAGCCTTCTCCTCTCTAACGAAAACAACCTCAAGTCCCTGAGCCTTTCCTCGTAAGACCTTCCCTCCATACCAGGCAACATCCTAGTAAATCTCCTCTGAACCCTTTCCAAAGCTTCCACATCCTTCCTATAATGTGGTGACCAGAACTGCACGCAGTACTCCAGGAGCGGCCGCACCAGAGTTATGTACAGCTGCAGCATGACCTTGTGGCTCCGAAACTCAATCCCCCTACTGATAAAGGCTAGCACACAATATGCCTTCTTAACAGCCCTATTAACCTGGGTGGCATCTTTCAGGGATTTATGTACCTGGATGCCAAGATCTCTCTGTTCATCTACACTACCAAGAATCTTGCCATTAGCCCAGTACTCTGCATTCCTGTTACTCCTTCCAAAGTGAACCACCTCACACTTTTTCGCATTAACCTCCATCTGCCACCTCTCAGCCCAGCTCTGCAGCTTATCTATGTCCCACTGTATCCTATTACATCCTTCAGCACTATCCACAACTCCACCGACCTTCGTGTCATCTGCAAATTTACTAACCCATCCTTCTACACCCTCTTCCAGGTCATTTATAAAAATGACAAACAGCAGTGGCCCCAAAACAGATCCTTGCGGTACACCACTAGTAACTGAACTCCAGGATGAACATTTGCCATCAACCACCACCCTCTGTCTTCTTTCAGCTAGCCAATTACTGATCCAAACCGCTAAATCACCTTCAATCCCATACTTCCTTATTTTCTGCAATAGCCTACCGTGGGGAACCTTATCAAAAGCCTTACTGAAATCTATATACACCACATCAACCGCTTTACCCTCATCCACCTGTTTGGTCACCTTCTCAAAAAACTCAATAAGGTTTGTGAGGCATGACCTACCCTTCACAAAGCCATGTTGACTATCGCTAATCAACTTGTTCTTTTCAAGATGATTATAAACCCTATCTCTTATAACCTTTTCCAACATTTTACCCACAACCGAGGTAAGGCTCACAGGTCTATAATTACCAGGGTTGTCTCTACTCCCCTTCTTGAACAAGGGGACATTTGCTATCCTCCAGTCTTCCGGCACTATTCCTGTCGACAAAGACGACATAAAGATCAAGGACAAAGGCTCTGCAATCTCCTCCCTGGCTTCCCAGAGAATCCTAGGATAAATCCCATCTGGCCCAGGGGACTTATCTATTTTTACATTTTCCAAAATTGCTAACACCTCCTCCTTGTGAACCTCAATTTCATCTAGCCTGGTCGACTGAACCTGAGTATTCTCCTCGACAACATTGTCTTTCTCCAGTGTAAACACTGATGAAAAATATCCATTTAACGCTTCCCCTATCTCCTCTGATTCCACACACAACTTTCCACTACTATCCTTGATTGGCCCTAATCTTACTCTAGTCATTCTTTTGTTCCTGATATACCTATAGAAAGCCTTAGGGTTTTCCTTGATCCTAACCACCAACGACTTTTCGTGTCCTCTCCTCACTCTTCTTAACTCTCCCTTTAGGTCCTTCCTGGCTAACTTGTAACTCTCAAGTGCCCTAACTGAGCCTTCATGTCTCATCCTAACATAAGCCTTCTTCTTCCTCTTGACAAGTGCATATTAAATTGGAACACGTTGGAACAGGAATAGGTTATTTACACAGAAAAATACATAGAAAATAGAAGCAGGAGGAGGCCATTTGGCCCTTCGAATCTGCGCCTCCATGCATTATGATCATGGCTGATCATCAAGTTCAATACCCTGATCCCGCCTTCCCCCATATCCATTGATCCCTTTAGCTCCAAGAGCTATATCCAATTCCTTCTTGAAATTGCACAACATTTTGGCCTCAAACTACTTTCTGTGGTAGTGAATTCCATAGATTCACAACTCTATCCATCTATCATCCTACCCACCCTTTCCCCTTAGAAATTTCTCCTCACCTCACTCCTAAAAGGATTACCCCTTATCCTCAAACTATGACCAATAGTTCTGGACACCCCCACCATTGGGAACATTCTTTCTGAATGTACCCTGACTAATCTACCTAGACTATGGGGAAGTGGTGGCATTATGGTATTGTCACTGGACTAGTAAATCTAGAGACCCAAGATAATGGTCTGGGGATCCGGTATCGAATCTCACCACAGAATTAAAAAACTCAATAAAATATCTGGAATTAAAAGTCTGATGATGATCATGAAACCGCGGTCGATTGTTGTAAAAACCCATCTAGTTCACTAATGTCCTTCAGGGGAGGAAATCCACCACCTGGTCTGACCTACATGTGATTCCAGACCCACAGCAATGTGGGTTGAATCTTCAATGCCCTCTGAAATGGCCGAGCAGTTGTGTTCAACCGCTACAAAGAAAACACAAAGGAATGAAACCGAACAGACCACCGGGCATCGAACCGGGCACCGGAAATGACAACAGCAAAGTCGACCCCACCGACCCTACAAAGTCCTCCTGGGGATTTGTGCCAATGTTTGGAGAGCTGCCTCACAGACTAGTTAACAACGGCCTGACATAGTCATACTCACAGAATCATACCTTACAGACAGTGTACAGTGGTACACAGTTGGGAGGGAGTTGCCCTGGGAGTCCTCAACATTGACTCTGGACCCCATGAAGTCTCATAGCTTCAGGTTAAACATGGGCAAGGAAAAATCTTGCCGATTTACACATACTGGCCACCATTACCTGATGAATCAGTACTCCTCCATGTTCAACACCACTTGGGGAAAGCACTGAGGGTGGCAAGGGTGCAGAAAATACTCTGGGTGGGAGACTTCAATGTCCATCACCAAGAATGGCTCGGTAGTACCACCATAGACCGAGCTGGCCGGGTCTGAAAGGACATAGCTGCCAGACTGGGACTGCAGCAGGTGGTGAGGGAACCAACAAGAGGGAAAAACATACTTGACCTCATCCTCACCAACTTGCCTCCATGACAGTATGGGTAGAAGTGACCACCGCACAGTCCTTGTGGAGACAAAGTCCGTCTTCACATTGAAGATACCCTCCTTTGTGTTGTGTGGCACTACCACCTTGCTCGGCCATTTCAGAGGGCATTTAAGAGTCAACCACATTGCTGTAGGTCTGGTGTCACATGTAGGTCAGACCAGGTAAGAATGGCAGATTTCTTTTCCTAAGGGACATTAGTGAACTAGATGGATTTTTACGACAATCGATAATGGTTTCATGTCATCATTAGACTTCTAATTCCAGATATTTTATCAAGTTTTTAAATTCCATCACCTGCCATGGTGGGATTTGAACCTGGGTCCCCAGATCATTATCCTGGGTCTCTGGATTACTCTAGTCCAGAGACAATACCACTAGCAACTCAAGACTGGGCATCCGCAAGGCACTGTGGGCCATCAGCGGCAGCAGAATTGTTTTCAACCACAATCTACAACCTCATGGCCCGGCATATCCCCCACTCTACCATTGCCACCAAGTTAGGCGAATACGAACCCTGGTCAATGAAGAGTGCAGGAGAGTATGCCGGGAGCAACATCAGGCATACCTAAAAATTAGGTGTCAACCTGGTGAAGTTACAACATAGAACTACTTGTGTGCCAAACAGCATATGCAGCAAGTAATGGACAGAGCTAAGCAATTCCACAATGAACGTATCAGATCTAAGCTCTGTAGTCCTGCCACATCCAGTCGTGAATGGCGGTGGACAATTAAACAACTTACTGGAGCAGGAGGCTCCAAAAATATCCCCAACCTCAATAATGGAAGAGCCCAACACATCTATGCAAAAGACAAGGCTGTCTTTGCAACAATCTTCAGCCAGAAGTGCCGAGTGGATGATCCATCTCAGTCTCCCCCGAGGGCCCCCAGCATCACAGATGTCAGACTTCAACCAATACGATTCGCTCCATGAGATATCAAGAAATGGCTGAAGGCACTGGATACTGCAAAGGCTATGGGCCCTGACAATATCACGGCAATATTACTGAAGGCTTGTGTTCCAGAACCTGCCACATCCCTAGCCAATCTGTTCCAGTACAGCCTCAACACTTGCATCTACCCGGCAATGTGGAAAATTGCCCAGGTGTGTCCTGTACACAAGAAACAGGACAAATCCAATCCAGCCAATTACCACCCTATCAGTCTACTCTCCATCATCAGCAAAGTGATGGAAGGAGTCATCAACAGCGCTATTAAACAACACTTACTCGGCAATAATCTGCTCATGGATGCTCAGTTTGGGTTCCGCCAGGGTCACTCAGCCTCATTACAGCCTTGGTTCAAACAAGGACAAAGGAGCTGAATGCCAGAGGTGAGGTGAGAGTGACTGCCCTTGACATCAAGGAAGCATTTGACCAAGTATGGCATCAAAGAGCCTTAGCTAAACTGGAATCAGGGGGGAAACTCTCCGCTGGGTGGCGTCATACCTGGCACAAAGGAAAATGGTTGTGATGGATGGAGGTCAACCATCTCAACTCCAGGATATCGCTGCAGGAGTTCCTCAGGGTAGTGTCCTAGGCCCAACCATCTTCAGTTGCTTCATCAATAACTTCCCTTCCATCATAAGGTCAAAAGTGGGGATGTTTGCAGATGACTGCACAATGTTCAGCACCATTCGCAACTCCTCAGCCAATAAAGTAGCCCAATAAAGTAGACAATATCCAGGCTCGGGCTGACAAGTGGCAAGTTACATTTGCACCACACAAGTGCTAGGCAATGACCATCTCCTACAAGAGAGTATCTAACCACCGCCCCTTGACATTCAATGGTATTACCATTGATGAATCCCCACAATCAACATTCTGGGGGTTACCATTGATCAGAAACTGAACTGGGCTAGCCATATTAATACTGTGGCTACCAGGGCAGGTCAAAGGCTAGGAATCCTACGGCGAGTAACTCACCTCCTCACCCCCCAAAGCCAGTCCACCATCTACAAGGTACAAGTTAGGATTGTAATGGAATACTTACCATTTGCCTGGATGAGTGCAGCTCCAGCAACACTCAAGAAGCTGAACACCATGAAGGACAAAGCAGGCTGCTTGATTGCTCCCCCTCCCACAAACATTCAAACCCTCCACCATCGACGAACAGTGGCAGCCTTGTGTTCCATCTATAAAATGCACTACAGTAACTCACCGAGGTTCCTTCGACAGCACCTTCCAAACCCACGGCCACTACCATCTAGAAGGACAAGAGCAGCAGATACCTGGGAATCCCACCAGCTGGAGGTTCCCTCCAAGTCACTCACCACCCTGACTTGGAAATATATCACCGCTCCTTCACTGTTGCAACATCCTGGAACTCCCTCCCTAACTGCACAGCGGGTGTACCTACACCTAAAGGACTGTAGCGGTTCAAGAGGCAACTCACCACCACCTTCTGAAGGGCAACTAAGTATGAGCCATAAATGCTGACCTAACCAGTGATGCCAACATCCCATAAATGAATATTAAAAGAAATCCTGTTAGAATTTTCTAAATTTGTATGAGATCCCCTCTCACTCTTCTAAACTCCAATGACTATAATCCCCCCGACTTAGTCTCACCTCATATGACAGTCCCGCCACCCCAGGAATCAGCCTGGTAAACCTTCGCTGCACTCACTCCATGGCAAGAACATTCTTCCTCAGATAAGGACACACAATACTTTAGGTGTGGCCTCACCAATGGCTTATATAATAGCAGTAAAACATCCCTATTCCAATATGCAAATCGTCTCACTATGAAGGGCAACATACCATTTGCCTTCTTTACTGCCTGCTGTACCTGCCCATTTACTTTCAGCGACTGATGCACAAGGACACCAAGGTCTCGCGGAGTGTCCACCTCTCTCATTCAAATAATAATCTGCCTTCCTATTTTTGCTATCAGAGTAGATCATCTCAAATTTATCCCCATTATACTGCTTCTGCCATGCATATGCCCAGTCACTCA
Source organism: Scyliorhinus canicula (assembly GCF_902713615.1). Classification (NCBI taxonomy): domain Eukaryota; kingdom Metazoa; phylum Chordata; class Chondrichthyes; order Carcharhiniformes; family Scyliorhinidae; genus Scyliorhinus; species Scyliorhinus canicula. The sequence continues at coordinate 81,138,196 of NC_052153.1, read as the reverse complement.
GTCCGTCCAAATCCCACTGAAGATCTCTGTATCCTCCTCACATTTCACCCTCCCACCCAACATTGTATCATCTGCAAAAAAATACACCCACTAGTCACTGCCTGCCAATGGGAAAAAGTCGCATTTATTCCACCTTTTTGCTTCCTATTTGCTAACCACATTCTATCCATCTCAAGACACTACCCGTAATCCGACTTGCTTTAACTGTACATATTAATCTGCTATGTGAGACCTTGTCGAAAACCTTCTGAAAAACTAAATAAACCACATCCACTGGTTCTTCCTGATCAACTCTACTAGTTACATCTTCAAAGAATTCTAGTAGATTTGTCAAGCGTAATTTTCCCTACGTAAATCCATGCTGACTTTGTCTGATTACACCACTACTCTCCACATGCTGCTCTATGAAATCCTTGATAATGAACTCTAGCAACTTCCCTACAACCGACGTTAGGCTCACTGGTCGAGAGTTCCCTTTTTGAATAGTGGGGTTCTCTCCACTTGCGGATGTACACCAGGGGCTGCATTCGCTGACCCCCCGCCAGGTCGGAGAATCCCGAGGGGGCGGCGCGAATCCCGCCCCGCCGCCCCGACGCCGGCTGCCGTATTCTCCGGCGCCATTTTTCGGCAGGGGCAGGATTCCTGCCATGCCGGTCGGGGGCTGTTGCCAGCGGCCCTCCCGGCAATTCTCTGGGCCCCGATGAAGAAATGAGCTGCCGTCCATTCTTGGCCAGTCCCGCCGGCGTGGGTTACTCATGTCCCACACGGCGGGACCTGGCAGATGAGCATGCGTGGGTGGTCCTCGGGGGCGGGATCCGACCCCGGGCGTGGCCCCACAATGGCCTGGCCCACGATCGGTGCCCACCGATCTGCGGGTGGGCGTGTCCCATAGGGGCACTTCTTCCTTCCGCGTCGGCCATTGTAGGCACCGCCATGGCTGGCACAGAGAAGACAACCCCCCGCGCATGCGCCAAAATACACCGGCTGGCCTGCGCATGCGAGGAATCACACCGTCCTTTCGCCGCCGGCTGGAGTGGTGCCAACCCCTCCGGCGTCCACCTAGCCCATGAAAATGCGGAGAATTCTGCACTTTGGGGGCTGTTGACGCCGGAGTGGTTGGCGCCGGTTCTCCTGCCGGCGTGTGACTTAGTCCGCAGAAGGGAGAATCCCGGCCCAAGTCTCCTACAGCAAAGGTGCACAAAGACATACGTCGGCCTGTGTCAACCTCGGCTCTATCCTGGACCCGGCAGACTTTCACGCCAATGTCCAAGAGAATCAAACACAAATGCATACAAAGGCGACGGCCAACCAGCAATTTGGCTTGGGCGACCCCCCCCCCCCCCCCCATCATGGCCTATGGCATTGCCCACGAGCAAAAAAGGAATTGGGGAAGGCGCCACATGGATTCTGGGCGTCGTGTGGGTCCAGATAGGTCTGGTCTCTTATCGAGTGAGGGCACAGGGGCACGAACCAAATCGACACGTGGATCACCTACGTGGGCGCATCCGTGAGATGCCAGATCCAATTCCGGAGATTCCGGCCTGAAATTGCCCCCAGCTCAAGTTACCGCCTCCGCCCCAGTTGCTGCCATTGGGCCTGGTCACACCTGCCATTGAGAAGCCGGTTTCGGACATCAAGGACGGTGAGGTGCCAGATGAGGTACGCCTGACATCAACGTATTGCCACCACTGTGTTGCTGCCCACAGCTGCCTCCATTCCGGTGACCGTGCCAAGGCGCTCCATGCGGAAACAGCGGTATCCGGTTCAGCACACGTCTCCAGATGCCACACGTCTGCCCCGATAGCTATTCCTGGACTAAGGTGACTAGGGGTTCCCTGGAACCGCAAGCGGACAGGAACATGGACGTACCTCTGGACTTGCGGTGAGGGAGAGGTGTTATACCCTCATGGAGGTCAATGCTTCAGGACAATCAATTCCCCGTCTCCTCCACTGAACGAGGGGGGGGGGCTTCCCCTTAACAGGGGATTAGCTCATTAATATAACAACCCCGACCTGGGTGCAGTTTGGGGAGAGAGACCCTTCGGGGAGCGGAGACCTTGTACATCGTAAATAAACCTAACCTTTGTTTTCTACCTGCTTGACCAATGTGTGCTACTTTAGCAGATTGTACAGATATAAATTAGGTGCTCATAGCAAATCCCAATGAATCAGGCCTTTGAGAGATAAGATCCAGTGTAAGGAAGAAAATTGGCCTCCCTTGCACCACCTGTTTTATACATTGCAGCACTGTTCTGGCCCTCTGCCCACATTATAAGGCCTGGCCCCAAATTACAACTTTTATGGAGTCTTAATGAGTCCAGCACACAATGCGGGCACGGGTTCTCAGTGTTGAAGCATTCTTGTATTGCAACATGACACAAGCTGTGAACTGGCACCTGAGCCAACCTTGGCAGGACAGACAGAAACACTAGTGCCCAATGCATTGAAATCCAAAGGTGCTGAGGATTGCACTGCCAGCCCCATTATTTCTATCATATTAACTGGGGAGAGGGGGAATTGTTCTGGTACAAAAGTTAAAATGAAAAAAAAATAGTGACTCAATATTTTGAAGGTGTTTCAATAAAATGCGTCTTTGAAACAAATTTACAGAGCTCCTAGAGATTCTAACAGACACAACAGGAAAATTTCATGGTACGAGCCAACTGCCTTTTAGGAGGTCTGAAAACTCTATGGGCTGGATTCTCCGTTATTGGGACAATGTCCCCACGCCGGCGTCAAAACGGCGGTGTTCTGCACATTAAGTCGAGGCATTTACCATCCACAGACCCTCCTCCAGCAGTCGTGCCGTGCTCCATGGTGGACTCGACCGCGGAGCTGGACCCAAAATAGAAACCCCCCGATCGGCTGCATGCCCGAACCGCAATGCTTGCCCAAACATTTCCAGGCCATCTATCAGGCCCCCCTGCCCTCCGATCGTCCTGCCCCCGGCCAGGGTGGCCGCGGACTGAGTCCACATCTGCCATGCAAATATCCTGACCGGCTGGACCACATTAGATCCACGTCGTCGGGACTGTGGTCAGTCAGGGATGGAGCTGGCCTTTGGCAATAGCCCCAGGACTTTTTGGGGTCCGCAAAATTGGGGAACCGGCACCGGTCCCACCGCCCCCACGCCAGCCGTGATTTCGGCGTCGGGATGTGGAGAGTCCAGCCCTATAAATCTGACAGCAATGGTGGCATCTGAACTATTTTTTAAAGTGTTTTTATTCAATAGTTTTACCACACACAACAACCACACAAACCCCCTCCAACAACCCCTCCAACAGTCAACAGTAATCAACCCCCAAAAGTGCATGATAAACAAACCCCGACAATTGTAGAAACCATCACGCCCCCACCCCCCAGAGCAAATGTCACCTTTTTCCGGGTCAGAAACTCCAGCAGGGCCCCCCACCATGCCGATGCACAGGGTGGAGAAGCTGACCTCCACCCCAGCGGGAGCCACCGCAAGCAATCAGTGAGGTGAAGGCTAAAACATTTGCCCCTGCACTCACCAGCAGCTCCGGCCGGTCTGACACCCCGAATATGGCTTCTAGGGGACTGGGCTGCACGTCCACATGTAAGACCCCCGAGGTGGTGCTGAACACCCCCTCCCCCTATGAGGCAAGTGCATCGGGAAGGATGGGATGACCTTCCTTACAGTCTCACACCTGCATACACCTGAAACCTGAAACCTTCACCCCACGCCATCCCAAACCTCTCACCCAACTTGTCCAAACTCGCAAGCCACCCTCCCAGAAACAGATCCTTCATTTCCTTAATCCTCTCTCTTCCCATCCCCGGAACCTCGCATCCACCCTCCCCGCCTCGAATCTATGATTCCCTCTAATCGGCAAACTCCCTGACCCAGCTCCCAACCTAAAATGCTGCCTAAACTGCCTCCAGATCATCAGCGTGGCCACCAATACTGGACTCACCGTCTCCCTCCCTGGGGCCATCGGGGGCGGCGCCGTTGCCAGCGCCTGCAACCCTGACCTCCTGCAAGAGCCGCCATCCACCCTCACCCACAAAGCCGTCACCTCCCTATTCCATCCCCAAATCTTCTCTGAATTTGCCGCTCAATAATAATACATCAAATTTAGGAAGCCTAACCCCCCTGCCTAGCCATCTCCTCTGTAGTTTGGTGTTTCATAGAGTCATAGAGGTTTACACCATGGAAACAGGCCCTTTGGCCCAACCTGTCCCTGCCGACCAGTTTTTACCACTAAGCTAGTCCCAATTGCCTGCATTTGGCCCATATCCCTCTAAACCCATCTTACCCACATAACTATCTAAATGCTTTTTAAAAGACAAAATTGTACCCGCCTCTGGCAGCTCGTTCCAGACACTCACCACTCTCGTGCAAAACAATTGCCCCTCTGGACCCTTCTGTATCTCTTCCCTCTCACCTTAAGCCTATGCCCTCGAATTTTAGACTCCCCGACCTTTAGGAAAAGATGTTGACTACCTACCTTATCTATGCCGCTCATTATTTTATAGACCTCTACAAGATCACCCCAAAGCCTCCTACGCTCCAGGGAAAAAAGTTCCAGTCTATCCAGCCTATCTATCATTGATGAGATGAACTCCAACAACACAGGAAGCTCAACACCATCCAGGACAAAGCAGCCAGGCTGATTGCTCCCCCTTTCACAAACATTCAAGCCCTTCACCACTGACAAACAGTGTCAGCCATGTGTACAAGATGCACTGCAGTAACTCATCAAGGTTTCTTAGACAGCACCTTCCAAACCCACGACCATTAGTAATAATAATCTACTAGAGTCACAGGTAGGCTTACATTAACACTGCAATGAAGTCACTGTGAAAATCCCACCATCTAGAAGGACAAGAGCAGCAGATACCTGGGAACCCTATCACCTAAAGGTTCCCCTCCAAGTCACTCACCACCCTGACTTATGAAATATATCGCTGTTCTTTCACTGTCATTGGAGCAACATCCCGAAACTCCCTCCCTAACAGCACAGGCCAGCATTTATTGCCCATCCCTAGTTGTCCTTCAAAAGATAGCAGCGAGTTGCCTTGTTCAACCGCTGCAGTCCCTGAGCTGTAGGTACACTCACTGTATCACCGTCCTTATCCTAGCCACCTTCCCTTCCTGACAAACAAGGAGATCAGCCTGTCCACCCTCCTAAAAAACGCCTTGGGAAAAATGACCGGCAGGCATTGTAACAAGATCGGGAATCGCTATGGCGGCACTGCCGCAGTGGTTAGCACTGTTGCCTCAGTCGGTGGCCCCGGGTCACTGTCCGTATGAAGTTTGCACATTCTCCCCGTGTCTGCGTGGGTCTCACCCCCACAACCTAAAGATGTGCAGGGTAGGTGGATTGGCCACGCTAAATTGCCCCTTAATTGAAAAAAGGAATTGGGGCCAGTTACCAATATATATTTACTAATGCCATCAACCTTCCCTCCAATGCACCTTTCACTATCACGCACCTGCCCCCCCAATCAGCCACCACCTTCTCCATCTTTTTTTTTTCTTTTTTTTAAAAAAAATTTAGATTACCCAATTATTTTTTCCAATTAAGGGGCAATTTAGCGTGGCCAATCCACCTACTCTGCACATTTTTGGGTTGTGGGGGCGAAACCCACGCAGACACGGGGAGAATGTGCAAACTCCACACAGACAGTGACCCAGAGCCGGGATCGAACCTGGGACCTCAGCGCCGTGAGGCGGTTGTGCTAACCACTAGGCCACCGTGCTGCCCCACCTTCTCCATCTTAAACTTCACACTCTTGCCCACCAAGATCGCTACCCCCAAACCCTACTAGCAAACCCCAAATGAAACACCTGACACGCCCACCCTCACCTGATCCTCCACCCTCAAATGGGCCTCCTGCAGCATCACCACATCAGCTGTTAAACTCTTCAAATGCACAAAAACTCTTACTCTCTTCACTGATCCCCCTAATACTCTCACGTTCTACATCACCATTCTGACTGTGGATCACTCACTCTCCCCGCTCCTCCTATCTACCATCACCATAACCCCGAGCCCTCCCCATCCGGCAAGGTCCACCCATCCTTTTGTTACCGTCGAACCCCTCCCTGACCCTCCCAGAATCCCCCCATCTACTTCCTCTTGCAAATACCTCACCCAGTATCGATCTCCTCTCCCCACCAGTCACACCTCCCAGGTCCCTCGAAATCTTCTCGACCAGGCTCCAACTACTGTGAACCTCCCCCCACCGCACTCCTGTTCACTAGCCAACCTTCATTGGCTAATGCGGTGACCCCTGCCAGAGCCCCCCCTCATCCCCTCCCACTCCTCAGTAACCCAGCCCCACATGCCAAGAACCCACCTCCCTTAAACCAAGAAACAATACAGAACCGCACCCATAGGAAAATGTAAACAAACCCCCCCCCCATTCAAGATAAAAGCAAATTACTGCGGATGCTGGAATCTGAAACGAAAGAGAAAATGCTGGAAAATCTCAGCAAGTCTGGCAGCATCTGTAGGGAGAGAAAATAGCTAACGTTTCAAGACCGATGACTCTTTGTCAGAGCTTTGACAAAGTGTCATTGGCCTCGAAACATTAGCTCGTTTCTCTCCCGACAGATGCTGCCAGACTTGCTGAGATTTTCCAGCATTTTCTCTTTCGTCCCCCCCCATTCAAGAAACAGGAACAAAACCCCAATCAAATTGAAAACACTTCAAAAGAAAAACACCATCCCATCCCCACAGTGAACAATGCCCAGTCCATCGTGAGCACGGCCCAGTCCATCGTGAACACGGCCCAGTCCATCGTGAACACAGCCAGGTCCACCATGAACATGGCCCAATCCATCGTAACACAGCCCAGTCCATCGTGAACACGGCCCAGTCCATCGTGAACACATCCCAGTCCATCGTGAACACAGCCCAGCCCATCGTGAACACAGCCTAGTCAATCGTGAACACGACCCAGTCCATCGTGAACACAGCCCAGTCCATCGTAAACACGGCCCAGTCCATCGTGAACACAGCCCAGTCCATCGTGAACACAGCCCAGTCCATCGTGAACACGGCCCAGTCCATTGTGAACACGGCCCAGTCCATTGTGAACACAGCCCAGTCCATTGTGAACACAGCCCAGTCCATTGTGAACATGGCCCAGTCCATTGTGAACATGGCCCAGTCCATCGTGGACACGGCCCAGTCCATCGTGAACACGGCCCAGTCCATCGTGAACACAGCCCAGTCCACCATGAACATGGCCCAATCCATCGTAACACAGCCTAGTCCATCGTGAACACGGCCCAGTCCATCGTGAACACATCCCAGTCCATCGTTAACACAGCCTAGTCCATCGTGAACACGACCCAGTCCATCGTGAACACAGCCCAGTCCATCGTAAACACGGCCCAGTCCATCGTAAACACGGCCCAGTCCATCGTAAACACGGCCCAGTCCATCGTGAACACGGCCCAGTCCATCATGAACACAGCCCAGTCCATCGTGAACACGGCCCAGTCCATTGTGAACACGGCCCTGTCCATTGTGAACATGGCCCAGTCCATCGTGAACACGACCCAGCCCATCATGAACACAGCCAAGTCCATCGTGAACACGGCCCAGTCCATTGTGAACACGGCCCAGTCCATCGTGAACACAGCCCAGTCCATCGTGAACACAGCCCAGTCCATCGTGAACACACACAAACCTGCCTCCCATCCATTGACTCCATCTACACTTCCCGCTGCCTGGGGAAAGCGGGCAGCATAATCAAAGACCCCTCCCACCCGGCTTACTCACTCTTCCAACTTCTTTTATTGGGCAGGAGATACAGATGTCTGAGAACATGGACGAACAGACTCAGAAACAGCTTTTTCCCCACTGTCACCAGACTCCTAAATGACCCTCTTATGGACTGATCTCATTAACACTATACCCTGTATGCTTGATCCGATGCCGGTGTTTATGTAGTTACATTGTGTACCTTATGTTGTCATATTATGTATTTTCTTTTATTTCCTTTCCTTTTCCTGTACTTAATGATCTGTTAAGCTGTTCACAGAAAAATACTTTTCACTGTACCTCGGTACATGTGACAATAAACAAATCCAATCCAATCCAATCCAACCAAGACCAATCCCAATTCTGATTTCACTGTCCGTCCGTCAGCCTTACGGAACGCCTCCGCAGCAACCACTGTCTCAAAATAAAAATCCCTTGACTTGTGAGTTACTCTCAGCTCGCAGGGTAAACCACTCCAACTGTCACTCGTTCAAAGGCTGCCCGCCTTCTCACAAGCTCTGCCATCAGGTCTTGGTACATTCGTATACAAGCACCTTCCCACTTCACATCTTGGGCGGGATTCACCGTTTCCCGACGGCGATATCGTATTCGCCGACCGCGCGGTTGATGTGTGGTCACAGTGGTCAGGAACCCAGACTGTGGATGTGTCCAGCGTCGCCACAGTCGGGCGGAAGCTATGTTGCTGGCCGGGGGGGAGGGGGGGGGGGTTACTATGAGGCCTGGGGCAACTGGTGGAGGGTGGCCAGCAGGTGGCTAGGGGGCACTATTTGGCAGGTCGGATCCGCGCACCACCAGCGCCATGTTTTACGGCGCTACCGTTGCAGGTCATCGCTGTGCGCATGCGTGTCCATGAACCCGGCCATTCTCTGGGTGTTTATATTTTGTGAGCCGGGAGTTTTACTCGGTCCGGCTGCTAGCCCCTACCTTGTCGCAGGATCGGTGAGCGTTCGGCCACAGTTCCCTCGCTGGTGTCAGCACTTAGCCTCCAAAACGGTGAATCCAGCCCCCTGTCTCTGCTTCGCCAGCTCAAAAATCCCCTCCTTCATGTGGTAGCTGTGAAAGCAAACTATAACCGCTCTTGGCTCATTCGCTTTTGGCTTTGGCCTGAATTACCAATGTGCCCTGTCCAACTTGTAGCAGGAGGATTCTTTCCCCTCCCCCATCAACTTCACAAACATCTTCGCAAAGTACTCGGTCGGACTCGGGCCCTCCACCCCCTCAGGCAGGCACACAATTCTCATGTTTTGCCTTCTCGACCTGTTCTCCAGGCCCTCCACCTCAGCTCTTAAGCCCTTTCTTGACCTCCGACACCCTCCGCAGTTCCTCACCCATCGAGCTGAACTGGTTGCGACAATGCCTCTTCCACCCCCTTCAACTTCTCTCCTTGCTCCCACACCACGACGATGTCTTCATCACTGCCTCCTTTACCAGATCAGTCGCCTCCTTTATCTATTCTTCCAGTGTAGCAATCATATCCCTCCGAAGCACCTCCAAATGCTTGGCAAACAGCCTCTCAAACTCCACCGACATCGGTAAGAGTTTCCACCATGAGGCGAGCGGCCCCACCCAATGACCCCGCCCCCCCCCCCCCCCCCCCCCCCCCATCTTCCTTCCTGCAGGAATCACAGCCTAACTCGATGGCTGGCTTTTGCTCACCCCCTTCATTCCAGCATCTTTCTTCTAGAGCTTCGACATTCCTCGTCTTCCTGATGACTTTCCACATCAACTCATTCACAAACTACCCCTGAAACCAGGCATAAAAGGCCAGAAACCGGAGACTCTAGCAGGGACCACCCAATGTGCAACCTCCACCTACATGTCGCCACTGGAAGATGCATGAGCTAGATGGAGGATTTATTTTTTCAAATTATTTTGGATAAGCAACAAATATGAAATATGTGTTCCACAGCAAGCTGCTGAACAGTATGGCTGGAGTCTTGCCAGTGTTAAAGTGGAGAAAACTCTAGCTTATCCATGTCCTGATATCTGTAAAGCAGTGGTATAGCACAGCAATACCTGTGGCAATGAAGAGTGATGATAAAGAGAAAAGATTGGCGGTGACATAGGAACTGATGTATACATATGGTAATGACCTCCAATTAGCATTATTGGTTGGCCAAATGGAGTATGAGCTCCCTCAACGATAGCTCATTGAGGGGGCCCATATAAGCACCTGTGTAGACTTTGTGATACAATCTTAAGTTGACTGGAATGCTAGCAGCACTGTTGGAGCTGCTCTTGTATATAATTATTGGCAATAAATATTGGTGTGGTGACGGGACTCCTGCCTCCTGTGGATTATTACAGTGGTGACGAGGTAAACAAAGAACTTTGCGGAGACCAGCTGCCTTGCTATTTCAAAAATGCCGTTTTTTGGGAGGTTAGATGCATTCGACCCAACTATTGAGGACTGATCCCAGTATGTGGAGAGAATGTGTTACTTCATCCGGGCCAATGTTATAACTACGGACGAAAGGAAACGGGTTATCCTGCTGTCGGCGTGCGGCCCCTCAGCTTTCACCATTATACGTAGTCTAACTTATCCCGATGCGCCGGACACAAAACCTTTCCAAGAATTAACGGAATTGGTGAAAGAGCACTACGACCCAAAACCACCCCTCATTTTGCGTAGGTACAGATTCTACACAGCGAAGCAGGAAGACAGGGAGACAGTCACGAATTTCTTGACCCGCCTGAGAAGGCTGGCGGAAAAATGTGAGTTCGGCCTGACGCTAAATGAAATGCTTCGGGACCGGTTAGTGTGTGGTATAAACAACCTCACAATACAGAAGCGCCTGTTGGCGGAAACGCAGCTAGACTGCAGGCAGGCGTTACAGCTCGCACTGTCCCTAGAAAAGGTAGCAAGTGGGGCGCAGGAACTACAGGGCACGCCAATGGAGGTAGATACCTGTGAGAGGGACTACCACAACGGGTCCTGCTACCAGATAGCCACTCTCAGGAAAAGCCTGAGGAATAGAGGGCCAAAGGAAAACCCCAGAACTGCCCCCAAGTCTGCTAGGACTAACTGGAGACAGAGGGAAATACCGGCTGAGGCTCCCCCAACAGAGAAGGACCGTTTCTGGTACCAGACAGAGTGGGGTAACAGCGACAGAAACCCTAGAAGGAGGTGGCAAAAGAGGAATAGCAGGTGGGGACGCAGGGAAGTACATAACCTAGATGCCCCATCCTCCTCTGAAGGGGAACAATTATATAATATTGCGATGAAGAAAGCAGAACCTATTAAGATTACCCCACGGGTGAACGGTCGGCCGACAATAATGGAAATAGACACGGGTGCGGCCGTATCAGTAATGGGAATGGCAGCATTTTAAAAAATCAAAGATGGACTCCAGCCACTAACCCTAACAAAAACATCGACGAAACTTAAAACCTACACGGGGGAACCCCTGGAAGTTCTAGGCACGACTCATGTACCCGTGGAATATGAGAAACAATTGCTCAAATTACCGTTGACAATAGTAGAGGGCTCCAGACCGAGCTTAATTGGACAGAAATGGCTGAAAGACCTAAAATTAGATTGGATGAAAATGTTCCAGAGTGGAAGCGGGCAGTTGAGTGGAGTACTCCAAAAATACCCGGAGGTCTTCCAAGAAGGTTTGGGGGAAATCATAGACGCCAAAGCAACTTTGCACGTAGACCCAGAAGCCCTTCTGAAATTTTGTAAGGCCAGGCCGGTACCATTCGCGTTAAGGAAGAAAGTAGAGGTCGAAATAGAAAGGTTACGGCGCGACGGCATTATCAGACCAGTACAGTTCTCGGAATGGGCAGCGCCGGTGGTACCAATTTTGAAGCCAGACGGCTCGATACGTCTCTGTGGCGATTTCAAACAGACGGTAAACAAATACGCACTGCTGGACAAATACCCGATCCTGAAAATAGTCGACCTATATGCCAAATTGGCAAGTGGGCTTTTGTTCACGAAACTGGACATGAGCCACGCCTACCTGCAGTTAAAACTGGACAAGGACTCCCAGAAATTCGCTACGATCAACACCCTGAAGGGCCTTTTTCATTATACTAGGCTACCTTTCGGAGTGTCATCAGCCTGCGCTATATTCCAGCGTACGATGGAAAATATTCTGCAGGGACTACCGCAGGTGGCGATTTATTTGGACGATGTCTTAATCACGGGTAGGACGAACAGGGAACACTTAAGGAACCTGGAGGAAGTGCTCAGGCGTTTCACAAAGGCACGCTAACGGCTTAAAAGAGAAAAATGTGTTTTTCTGGCCCCACAAGTGATGTACCTGGGATATAAAGTAGACGAGTCGGGCTTACACCCATTGGAAGACAGAGTAAGGGCAATAAAAGAAGCCCCAGCTCCCACCAAGGTCCAGGAGCTATGATCATTTCTAGGGTTGGTAACCTATTATGGAAAATTTATTGAAAATAGGGCGTCTATCCTAGAACCCCTCCACCAGCTACTAAAAAAGGGGCAAGAATGGAAATGGTCCACCCGCCAAAACCGAGCATTTAGGGACATTAAGGAACAGCTGTCATCCGAAAATGTCCTAGAGCATTATGACCCAAGGAAGGAGTTGGTGGTCACTTGTGATGCATCCCCTTACGGGGTAGGAGCCGTCTTAGCCCATAGAGGAAGGAATGGGGAAGAACGGCCAATAGCCTATGCTTCGAGGACCTTGGCGATGGCTGAGAGGAGGTACGCCCAAATCGAGAAGGAAGGACTGGCGGTGATATTTGCAGTAAAAAAATTTCACCAGTATCTGTACGGGCGGAAATTCACCATAGTGACGGACCGTAAGCCGTTATTAGGGTTATTAAAAGACGACAAGTCAATATTACCAATCGCATCAGCTAGAATCCAACGCTGGGCATTGCTACTGGCAGCGTATAGATATGGTCTGGAGCACAGACCGGGAACGCGAGTAGCAAATGCAGATGCTTTGAGCAGACTTCCCCTCCTGGACACCCCGCCGCTAATACTGAAAGTAGAGGAGACGGTAATTACTCTAAATTTTTTGGACACCCTACCAGTGGACGCACAACATATTCGGTTGTGGACGCAAAAAGACCCAGTTTTAGCCAAGATGAAGCATTTACTGCTAACAGGGGAACTGGAATGACCAGTGGAGCCTCAGATGCACCCATACTGGAGCAGAAGGGACCAAATAACCGTTGAAGACGGTATCCTATTATGGGGAGCCCGGGTAATAGTCCCAGCTCAGGGCCATCGGGCAATCTTAACCGAGTTACGTCACGGACACCCAGGGGTGTCTAAAATGAAGATGCTAGCTCGAAGCTACGTTTGGTGGCCAGGATTGGACACAGACATAGCAGCCTTGGTACGTCGGTGCCAGGAGTGCCAACAGGGGCAAAGTGTGCCACCAGGTGCGCCATTGCACCCATGGGAATGGCCAGGCAGACCGTGGGCCCACCTGCATATTGACCACGCCGGCCCTTTCATGGGCTCAATGTTTTTGGTGATAGTGGACGCCCACTCCAAATGGTTGGACGTCCACTGGGTAAACACAGCAAGCACAGCATCGACAATCGAAAAGCTCAGGGCCTCGTTTGCAACACATGGACTTCCAGAGGTATTGGTGTCGGACAACGGAACGGCATTCACAAGTGGGGAATTTGGAAAATTCCTAAAAGAAAACGGAGTCCGCCACATCAAAACGGCCCCTTACCATCCAGCGTCCAACAGCCTGGCAGAGAGAGCGGTCCAGACACTAAAAGCGGGACTCAAGAAGCAGCGGCAGCGTCAATGGACACAAAGCTCTCCCGCTGGCTGTTTGATTACAGGACCACACCGCATTCCACAACGGGCATACCGCCAGTTGAACCCTTAATGGGAAGGCGGCTGCGAACGAGGCTGAGTCTCCTTTTCCCAAATTTAACGGGGAAAGTGGAGAAACAACAGGAGGCCCAAAGCAGGGGGCATGATAATAGTCGACAGCAGAGACATTTCCAGGTGGGGGCACCGGTTTGGATCAAGAATTATGGGAATGGACCAACGTGGATCAAAGGCACGGCAGAGTCCCAAACAGGGCCCATATCCTATGAAGTTTCGATGGGAGGTAAGGTGCTGAAGAAACAACTAGACCAAATAAGGGCAGCGGAACCACACCTGGAGGCAGGCGAAGCAGGACCGTCTCAAGCTGGGATAACCCAGACAGAAAAGATACCCACACCCCAGCCCCGAGCAATTTCTCCAGGCCCCGTCATCCAGTTGTCAAAGTCGGAGATGGACACGTTCGACGAGGCCGCCGCGACACCTCTCCCCGAGGAGGAGGAAGAACAACTTCCAAGGAGGTCGTCAAGGAAAAGACGGGCACCTATAAGGTACACCCCGCCCACGTCGGAGAACGACCCGGCGGACAACACAGAGGTGACAGACCCGGACATGAGGAGCAGGAAGAAGCTCAGAGGAATGCCAGCTGGCAGGAATTCCTCGGACCTTGGGGGGAGGGGTGTAATGAACTCCAATTGGTGTTATTGGTTGGCCAATTGGAGTATGAGCTCCCTCAATGATAGCTCATTGAGGGGGCCCATATAAGCACCTGTGTAGGCTTTGTGATCCAGTCTTAAGTTGACTGGAATGCTAGCAGCACTGTTGGAGCTGCTCTTGTATATAGTTATTGGCAATAAATATTGGTGTGGTGACGGGACTCCTGCCTCCTGTGGATTATTACACATAGACAGATGATTTTGCCATGGGATAGCATGTCGATAACAAATCTGGGCAGCACGGTAGCACAGTGGTTAGCACTGTTACTCCACAGCGCCAGAGACACAGGTTCAATTCCTGACTTGGGTCACTGTCTGTGCAGAGTCTGCACGTTTTCCCCATGTCTGTGCGGGTTTCCTCCGGGTGCTCCAGTTTCCACCCACAAGTCCCGAAAGATGTGCTGTTAGGTGAATTGGACATTCTGAATTCTCCCTCTGTGTACCCGAACAGGCGTCGGAATGTGGCAACTAGGGGCTTTTCACAGTAACTTCACTGCAGTGTTAATGTAAGCCTACGTGTGACAATAATAAAGATTATTATTATTGTTGTTATTATTATGATTAAGTGAGCCAAGGTTGGAATCTTGCGATATTTGTGACTATAAGAAGACAATGTTGGGTAAAATCCAATGAGAGGAAACAGAGAATGGATTTGGGGAAATAGATGTTTAAAACTAAAAAATAGTGTTTTTGTAAAAGACGAAAGAGCTGAAAGTACTAACTTTTAAGTTGCTGGCCAATCAAAAGGAACACCACATTGATGTAAAACCACAAACCAAACCAAGCCTCTGGATTAAAAAGGCACTGAACATTGAGCTATTTGCCACATGATACTGTGCAAAACCCTTTAAAATGTTTAAAGAAATGTGATATCCTTCAATAAATGACCACAATAATTAGTTTAAATTTAGGAGGAAAAGGCACCTGGTACAAAACTAGTTTTGACTGGAGATAAACAAGGTGATGAAGTTTCTAATACTTTGATTACAATAGTTTTTCCTTGTCCTAATTTTCCAGCTCTTACATCAGGTGAATCTTAGGAAACCAGTCGCATACCTGATAATTACCCTATATTTCTTTCCTATCCTTCATCGGGGCCTATAACGAAGGAGAAAGAGTTGAACACTGATCTTGCAGGCATGATGGAATCTGACTGAAGTTGAAAGCTGACACCATTGCTGGGGCAAAGCCGTGGCAAAGGATGTAACCATGGCAACTGTTTTCTTTCACTCTATAATATACTTTAAAGAGTGGGGTAAAGCACTGTGACACTGCAGCTGTTGAAGTGTTGTGTAAATTACATAATCTCATTATTATTAAAGCATCTGTTAATTTGAGCTGATAAGTGTCTTATAAATTACAAATATGTAGCCTGTAGGAAGTCTACTTGAGTGATTATTACATGGAAACAGCCTTTTACAAAGCGGAAAAGCACAAGGGAAAGAAGCAACTTCAATTCATCTGCAAAAATCCACCTCTACTCAGAAATTAAAAGAAGTATTCTCAATTTAATTTGACAACAATCTTAGCGCGTGTTCAATCGTCAGTTTTGATAGAAGTATGTTTTATTAATTGTTATTAACCTCCGAGTGATTTGCAGGTCTGAACCATGTGATTTACAGTAGATCTGCACCATTAAAAATGTTGTCTAAATATATATGGGATATGGTTAAACTCTGCTCCATTTGCAATAAGAAAATTAAATTTAGACAATAATGCACTGTTTCTTATTGTTTTTAACTCTTCTATACCTTTGTTGATATTACGTTTTCTGGTCTAATTGGCAATAGGAATGTGCCTGGAGCTGAGTCAAAACAAAGCGGAAATTTAAAAAATAGCTATCATTCTTAATGCGAAAATGTCTTAATTTTTCATTCAGAGTAACGTTATTTGCAGTTTATAAGAAAGTATAGTATGTGGACTGGTGTTTAATGTTGCATTAAGGGGCTAGGTGGAGACAATCTACATACAGCATATTCTGTAGAAAACTGCATCATTGCATTTAACTGTGAATAAGGTCAATTTCTGATTTTTTTACTGTAAAAAAATTCTCTTTTTAGGATGCACTTTAAGGAAGATTGCATTAACTGAATGCCGGAAGTACTGTACAGGCATGTACTTGCTGAACAAGAAAGTCAAAACGCACTGAATCTTTCTTAAAAGCCATCAACTGGACTTAGTCTAGTGTCTTTCCCATTCTTACATGCATCTGATACCACTAAAGTTCCCATTTGTGAAGTGTCTTGGGACATTACTTACCCAGAAAAGGTATCATATAAATCACTTTAACTTTAGGTACCAATCCAGCAACAACTTGTACTTTTATAATGCCTTTCATACAGTAAAATGCCCCAGGACACTTCACAGAAGATCAAACAAATTTTGCCACTGACCGAGCCTTAGTATCTCTTTATGTGACTCAGTGTAAAATCTTAACCCATGTAACAATTGTAACTTCCTCTACCTGGAACAAAGCAAGAAGCTCCCTTTTCCATATTAATAAATGCTATATTTAAAATGATTGAATAAATGTTCTCCTCACTTTCTGGGCAATAACTTAGTTGAGATGATCACTTGCCGATTATAGCAAGTTCCACCATTGCTCACTAACAATAGCAGGAATCTGGTGATCAGGTACACCTCCTACGGCCCCCCCTCCTTACCACCACCACCCCACAACACCCCAGATCCACCACCAACTGGATAGAAACACAGCCATCATCTTCCACCCACTGAACATTCACAATGAGACCAAACACATTTCTCCTTTCCCAATTATCTGCCTTCAGGGTACTGGCACCACTGAGCAGCAATCAGTTAACAAATATCTCTCTCTGAGAATGAGCATGAGAATCTAATCCACCCCCACTGACCAGACATCCTACCAGCACCAATAAACAGAAATATCTTCAGCATGACCAACTCCCCCAAGAAGATTGGAAGGAAAGTCCCTTCACTTGCTGAAATTTAGCAATCATTTCTCTCTATAGCATCTCTCCTGCTCCTTTACATACCAACATATAAATTAATCTATACCACCCCAACCCTTTCCCTTTCTTCTCTATCCACAATAACGACCGTGCACTTACTGTGAAAAAATAGGACCTGGCTCAGTGTCAAATATCCCTTTACTGTCCTCTATTGTTCTCTCTTCTTCACTCCTTCTTCTTGTTTCTTCCTTACTTTTCTCCCATTCTCTCTTCCCCCTACCCTACTCATCCGTAAACCTCTACAGTTCTCTCTCCTTCCCATGCTCCTCTTCCATATAATGCCCTGATCCCCTCTCCCCAGATCCTCTTCCTCATTTGCTCCAGTAATCTTTCTAATGGACAGCATGGTAGCATAGTGGTTAGCACTGTGGCTTCACCGCGCCAGGGTCCCAGGTTCGATTCCCCGCTGGGTCACTGTCTGTGCGGAGTCTGCACTTTCTCCCCGTGCATGCGTGGATTTCCTCCGGGTACTCCGGTTTCCTCCCACAGTCCAAAGATGTGCAGGTTAGGTGGATTGGCCATGCTAAATTGCCCTTAGAGTCCACAAAGGTTAAGGGGGGTTATTGGGTGTAGACCCTAGGAGCCAAGATCCAAAAATGGTGGGAGAAACAGGTGCCATGGATGTATTTAATGAGGATTATGAAACATGGAATTCATATGAAGAAAGGTTAAAATTGTTTTTAATAGCTAATCAGACACTGGAGGACCTAAAGGATGCAACATTTCTCAGCTTAGTTGGCCGTAAAACGTTAAAGCTGCTGTAGAATCTTGTTCACCCGGTAAAACCAGGAGACAAGCCCTTCAGTGAATTAATGAAAATATTAGTGGGACATTTCTCTCCTGAAACATTATTGATTGCAGAAAGGTTCAGATTCCACCTTTGTAATGAGGAAGAAGGTGGGTCATTTTACAATTTATAGTGTTTTTAAGGAGATTAGCTAAATATTTTGAAATTGGTATAACGCTTGATACTCCACGTGACAGGTTGGTTTGTGGATTACACAGTGAAGCAATTCAGAGGAAGCTGCTTACTTTATGTGATTTAACCCAAACACTATTGTTGCCACATCTATGGAGCTTGCAACAAGAGACGTTTCGCAGTTAGGGGCTGGAGTAAAGATCCACAAAATCGACACCACAAGGAACAGGGCTGTAAAGGTGCAACCATGTCACCATTGTGCCTAGGCTGGACACCTAGCGGGGGAATGCTTGAGTAAATCAAATACATGCAAGACTATAGGAAGAAGGACCATATTGCCAAAGTGAGTTGGGCTCAGAACAATGCTTCCACACCAAGGAATGCAAGAAGAGGAAAACAAGTACACAGTCTAGTCATGCCGACAAATTAATGGATGAAGCTCAGGATCACTCAAAAGACAGAGACACCAAGCTACTGCAAGAACTTCAGCTCAGTGTTTTGTCAATGCAGGACAATCAACAACATTTTTGGATTATCCAGAAATTGAAGGTCATGAGTTTAAAATGGAAGTTGATACGGGTGCAGCAGAATCATTAATACCTGAGACAATTTATCATCAAAAGCTGAAGCATCTGCCTTTAAAACCCATCAAATGTGATCCTAAAGACGTACACCAAAGAGGATGGACCATTAAAAGGATGCAATATTGTGAAAGTAGAAGCAATTGGGCAGGCGGCGAAGTTGCCTTTTCACATTGTGCGAGGAAACCTTCCTGCTCGATTTGGCAGAGCATGGTTGGCGAAGAATAGGCTGAACTGGGAAACAGTCAATCAATTTGTAGATTCAAAGAACAGCTTGCAACAACTTATGAAGAGGTATGAGAAGATGTTTGAAGATTTACTAGGCTTTATGACTAGACTTGAGCTACACCTCATTGGAAAGCACGATGGCATAAAGGTTAACATTGCTGCCTCACAGTGCCAGGGATCCGTGTTCAATTCTGGCCTTGGGTGACTGCCTGTGTGGGTTTGCATGTCCTCACCATGTCTGCATGGGTTTCCTCGGGGTGCTCCAGTTTCCTCCCACAGTCCAAAGATGTGCAGATTAGGAGGATTGGCCATGTTAAATTGCTCTTAGTGTTCAAAGATATGCAGATTAGGTAGGTTGCAAGGATGGGGTGGGTAGGTGAGCCTGGATGGGGTGCTCTTTCAGAGGGTTGGTGCGGACTTGTTGGCCCCCTTCTGCATTATAGGGATTCTATGGAACTGCTTTGGAACCTAGAAAACCAAGCCAGACAGCACACCCAGATATCTCAAATCTAGAACAATATCAAATGCCATCAAGCCTAAAGTTGAAGAAGAACTTGAAAGATTTGTAAGGGCAGGAGTCATTGAACCTGTTGCTACAAGTGATTGGGTGACACTAATCATTCCTGTGTTAAAACTGTGGCTCAGTGATAATTTGTGGTGATTTAAAAACTGTTATTAACCCAGATTTGTTCGTAGATCATTATCCACTCCCATTGGTTGAAGATTTGTTTGCTGGATTTTCTGGAAGACAAAAATTGAGTAAAATTGATCTTTGACAGGCATATCTGCAGATGAATCTGGCTGCCAAATCATAGGCATTACTTACCACCATGATGCACAAAGGTCTGTTTTGTTACAGAAGACTTCCTTTTGGAATAACATTGGCGCCTGCTCTTTTTCAAAGATCAAATGGATCAAATTCTAAGTGAATTAAATGGAGTGCAATGTTATTTAAATCGCATACTCATCACTGGTACAAGTGAACAGGAACACTTGACAAGTATGAAAGTCACCCTGAAGTGGTTACAAAGCCACAACATGAGAGTTAAGAGGAAAAGTGACCTTTATCAAGTCATCGATAAATTACTTTGGTCATATCATTGACAAAGGCAGTTTATACGAAGAACCAAAGAAAATGTCAGCAATCTTAGAAGCACCACATCCTCAAAATGTGACACAATTAAGCAAAAAACAGAAAATACTGAACAATCTCAGCAGGTCTGACAGCATCTGTGGAGAGAGATGGGAGCTAACGTTTCAAGTCTGGATGCCTCTTCTAAAGCTGCAGAGAACTAGGAATGGGGTCAGATTTATACTGTTGTGGAGGGGGCATGGAGCAGTGGGGCTGGATAGAGGGCCAGTGACAGGTGGATATTGAAAAACACGGGCGGCATGTGGCACAGTGGTTAGCATTGCTGCCTACAGCGCTGAGGACCAGGGTTCGAATCCCGGCCCTGGGTTATTGTCTGTATGGAGTTTGCTCATTCTTCCTGTGACTGTGTGGGTCTCATCCCCACAACCCAAAGATGTGCAGGTTAGGTGGATTGGCCACGCTAAATTGCCCCTTAATTGGAAAAATAAAAATAATTGGGCACTCTAAATTTATTTTTAAAAAAAGGAAAAAAAAAAGGAGAGATTGAAAATCATGTCATGGACCTGTGGTTAGATTGGCAGTGGGTATACCGCAAGCACCCACATGGCCCTGAAGGGGTGCTGACAAGATTTCCATCGGTATTCCAGGATGACTTGGGCACCATTAAAGGGGCTGTGGTCTGAATAAGCGTGGACCTGATGGCTCAGCTGCGCTACTTCCATTCCCGACCT
Organism: Scyliorhinus canicula; assembly: GCF_902713615.1. NCBI lineage: Eukaryota > Metazoa > Chordata > Chondrichthyes > Carcharhiniformes > Scyliorhinidae > Scyliorhinus > Scyliorhinus canicula. The sequence continues at coordinate 81,117,402 of NC_052153.1, read as the reverse complement.
GTTTGTATGCCTTAAGACCCAAGTAATCACTGAATTGGACCGGATGGAGAATTTGGGCATCATACGCCCAGTGCAGTTCTCCGACTGCGTGGTGGCAGTTGTCCCAGTCATGAAGCTGGATGGATCACTGCTCTTATGTGGTGTCTTTAAGATTACTGTCAACTGAGTGTCTCGCCTGGACCGTTATCCGGTCCCTAGGATTCAGGATCTTTACGCGAAGCTCAGCGAAGGTCACATGTTTAAGAAACTCAACATAAGTTATGCTTACCTCCAGTTGGTCCTGGCCTCCAAGTCCAAAAGCTTTGTAACCATGAACACGCACAGGGGCTACATGAATACAATCGCCTGCCCTTGGGGTTTCCTCCACACGTGTAATATTCTAGCACATAATGGAGAATAGCCTGTGAGGCCTACCACGCGTGGCGGTCTATCAGGACGACGCCCTAATCACTGACTCATCCAACCAGGAGCACCTGAAAACCCTGGCCGAGGTATTGAGGGGTTTTGAGGAAGCTGGTGTCCGCCTCCAGCAAGATAATCTCTCTTCAACACTACCAGAGTAACGTACCTCGGCTACCGCATAGACCGCCATGGGTTGCACCCGGTGGAAGAAAAGGTACGGCCAATTCGGCAGGCTCCTGTACCAGGTGGCCCAACAGAACTCCAATCATTGCAGGGCCTGGTGAATTACTATCGCAAGTACCTCTCAAACCTGGCCACCACCTTCACTCCCCTCCACCATCTGGTAAAGGGATAGGGTGGGGGAGCAGGCCTAGTTAGAGTGCTCTTTCAGAGGTTCTGTACAGACTCAATGAGCTGAATGGCCTCATTCTGCACTGTAGGGATTCTAAGATTCATTAGGGCAGCACGGTAGCCTTGTGGTTAGCATAATTGCTTCACAGCTCCAGGGTCCCAGGTTCGATTCCAGCTTGGGTCACTGTCTGTACGGAGTCTGCACATCCTCCCCGTGTGTGCGTGGGTTTCCTCCGGGTGCTCCGGTTTCCTCCCACAGCCCAAAGATGTGCAGGTTAGGTAGATTGGCCATGATAAATTGCCCTTAGAGTCCAAAATTGCCCTTAATGTTGGGTGGGGTTTCTGGGTTATGGGGATAGGGTGGAGGTGTTGACCTTGGGTAGGGTGCTCTTTCCAAGTGCTGGTGCAGACTCAATGGGCTGAATGGCCTCCTTCTGCACTGTAAATTCTATGATAATCTATGATTGATTCTATGAAGGGGCAACACTGGGAGTGGGCCCGGGAACAGCAGGTGGCATTAGCCAAGGTGAGACAACAGCTCTCCTCATCAAGTCTGCTAACCCACTTCGACCCATCCTGAACCACTCCTGTTGACCTGCGACTCTTCTCCACATCGGGCCCATGCTGGCCCACACTATGGACAACGAATAAGAGTGTACAATCACCTTTGCATCACGAACGTTGGACAACACAGAAAAGCGATATGCGCAGATCAAGAAGGAGGGTTTGGCCTTCGTGTTCAAGGTCATGAAATTTCACCAATGTGTCTATGGCATCACTTCACCACTCTCACAGACCACAAGCCCCTGTTGGGCCTCTTCAAGGAAGATCGAGCCGAGTTGTTGATGGTGATTTCCACCCCCCCTCATTGCTTCCGCCCACATGCAGCAATGAGCATTGCTGCTCGCAGCATGTGACTTTGTTTTGGAGCACCGCTCCGGTGCCAAGACCTCATGCCGACATGTTAAGCCATCTGTCTCTGCCGACCGGGCCACCTACATCAGCGGCGGCAGGTGAGGTCATTGCCGCCCTCCAATTTATGTACCCATTACTGGTCACGGCATCCCGCATCAGCGGGGGAACCCAGACTGACCCTCAGCTGTGCCGTGTCCATCACATGGTGCAGTATGGGACTCAGCACAGGGCTGTACCGCAGGACCTGGAGGCCGACACCACAAAGAAGCAGGAGCTTAGCATAGAGGACAGCGAGAGGGCGGCGTGCTCCTTTGGGGGTCCCGCGTGGTGGTCCCCAAACGTGGATGCGGCCTGCTCCTGACGGACCTCCACAATGGTCACACAGGTCTGTCCAAGATGAAAATGTTGGTAGCCCGGCATCAATGCGGACATCGAGTGAGTGGCCCAGCGCTGCTGTCCAGTGTCAGGCATACCAGATGATGCTTCCTGCAGCCCTGCTCCACCCATGGGAATGGCCAAGTCGTCCGTGGTCTTGTCTCCATATAGATTTTGCGGGCCCTTTTTAGGTTCACTGTTCCTGATCCTCGTCGATGTCCACTCAAAGTGGATGGAGGTCCTCAAGATATGGGCGACGTCAGCCCGGATAATCGCCGGACCGGCACGGGGCCCGATTTTGGCATGAACGGCACGGGGCTGTGGAGAATCCAGCCCATGGTGTTGTTGTTGAAGGAGCTACATTGTTGGAGCTGGTATTAGTCAAACATTGGGCCATAACGTCCACAGAGTGATGTAGAGGGAGCAGGGTTCAGGTCTCAGGGGTTGGTTCGAGAGGGGTGGAGGCACAGGCCTGGAATTTGGGTTCAAAGGGGGTAGTTGGGGGTTCAGGTTGGGTTGTGAGGATCGGGTAGGGGGTGGGGGATGATTGGGGGATACTTCATCGGGCCATTGGCTTGGATTGATGGGGTGAGGGAGTTCCATGTGGTTAGGGATTGGGGATATTGGGAGTCCTATGGGTGGGTGTTCAGGGGAAGCTGGGAATACCCCAAGGGTTATTAATTGGGGGGTAGTGGGGGGGGGGGGGGGGGTGACAGGAATGTGGAGGTTGTCCCATATGGAGCTCATTCTGGATGCTTAAAATAGTTATGCTGAAGTTAGAAGTGACTTCATTTCTTCTAACTCTTTCAGAGTAACTATTGGTGTAAAGCTGGCAGAAATAATCAAATTCAGCGATTTAAATTGCTTTGTCGAATGGTTCCCAGTGCCCTTTGCCACATAGGAAGACTGTTAGGCCTAGCCAGGGAGCCTCCTTGTGGGCTTTGGGGGCCTCCTAATTTGGCGTCTGGAGGGTAGCAGCAAGGTCCACCACCTCAGGAACAATCCCCCCTGCCTCTGCAATTGGCCAGCAACACTTGGAAGGGGGACATCTTCCTTCCCACATGCCAGGTTGTGGAGGGCACAGCGGGACAACACAAAACGGAGAAGCTTCTGGGGGGTGTACTGCAGGGCACCACCAGAGAGGTTCCGGCATCACAACCACATTTTGAGCAGTCCAATACACCGCTCAATGACAGCACGGGTGGTAACTTGGGCCTCGTTATATTGTGTCTCCACCGGTCTCCAGCCTCTGCACTGGCGTTATCAGCCAGGACATCAGCGGTTACCCCTTATCCCTCAAGAGCCAACCTGGGGTGGTCCTCAAAGTCGCCAGGGATCTCTGAATGTCCCCAGAGGAAGCTATATGGATGCTCCCTGGATAGCATGCACACATATGCATGATCTGGAGGAGTTGGTCACACACAAGTGGAACATTCAGGGAGTGGAACCCCTTCCTGTTAATAAACGGCACTCCCTGATGCCCTGGTGTGCAGAAGGCAGCATTCATTCCATCGATTGCTCCCTGGACCTGGGGCATCCAGTGATGGCGGAGAATCCTGCAGCCCAGGCATCTTGGTGAGCCTGTTGCAGCTCAAAGTTGATATAGTCAAGGGCGGCATGTGGCGCAGTGGTTAGCACCGGGACTGCGGCACTGAGGACCCGGGTACGAATCCTGGCCCTGGGTCACTGTCCGTGTGGAGTTTGCACATTCTCCCTATATCTGCGTAGGTTTCACCCCCACAACCCAAAGATGTGCAGGTTAGGTGGATTGGCCACGCTAAATTGCCCCTTAACTGGAGAAAAAATAATTGGGTACTCTAAATTTATATACAATTTTTAAAAAAGTTGATATAGTCAGATGCCGGCATACAGGGCATCCGTGACCTCACGGATGCACTTGTGGGCTGTAGCTTGTGAAATGCTGATCAATCCACACTCGAGCCGTGAAATGATCTGGTTGCAGAAATGTTCAGGGCTGTGATGACCTTCACGGCCCCGAGCAGGTGTCCTCCTTATCCATGGGGTGCCAAGTCTGCCAGGATGTGACACAGGTGCCGTACTGTCTCCTTGTTGAGATGGAGTCTCCTGTGGCACATGCCATCTGTCATCTCTTCGAAAGACCAACGCCGCTTGTACATCTTGGGCCATCACTGGCACCCCCTCTGAATTCCTCCTCGGTCTAAAGGGCGGCCGGTATTCAGGGTATGTGCTAGCCCCCTGCACATGCAGTGCCGCCTCCAGCCTGCATTGGCACTGCTGCCTTCTCCGGTGTTTGGCTGCCTGGGCTGCCACCAACAGTCAGTCCTCTGCGGGACTGACAACACCAGCGATATTGTTATATCTGTGAAGAATTGGAGAGGGAGAGAGTCCGACAATTAGTTAAGGCTTCCACCCAGGGACTCTCAAATAGCACAGTGGTTAACATTGTTGCTTCACAGTGCTAGGGTCCCAGGTTCGATTCCCGGCTTGGGTCACTGTCTGTGCGGAGTCTGTACGTTCTCCCCGTGTCTGCGTGGGTTTCCACCGGGTGCTCCAGTTTCCTCTCACAAGACGTGCAGTTGGGGGAATTGGACTTTTTGAATTCTCCCTCAGTGTATCCAAACAGACTGGGGGCTTTTCACAGTAACTTCATTACAGGTTTAATGTAGGCCTACTTGTGACACTAATAAAGATTATTATTTTTATCCTCCAAACCTTCCCCACCCTTGCATGTCCCGCTCCCGCCTTCTCTCAGAGTGCCATCCACTGAGCCAGTTGTGCTGGAGAACCTCGCTCTGCACACTCACCCCTGGCCACACTAGGATATCCTAGACCCCAGGCCTCTGACTGGAACATTAGGGAGGCCGTGCTCCAGTGTCCTCCCCTGACCCACACACTTACCCTTTGGTAGCAAGACTCCACAGTGTTGAAGCCCACTTCTTGGGTGTTTGTTTGTTGACTGCTACCTCTTTGGTGCTGATGTTCCTAGAGTTCTGGCACAGTGTTCAGACTTGGAAGTTTGATTGAAATGCACTAATCATCCTCCGAGACATGGCACTTGAGCCCACAAGAAGCCACTTGAGAAATATTTTATTGGCAAAAAGATATAACGTTAACAAGGATTTGAAAATCAACTGCATAACATTCCACATATCACACTAACCATTCATCAACAAGGACGCGTCGCTGTTCCATATTGAAACTAATACAAAGCTATAGCAGCTCATTCTCACACAAAAGAACACACAGTATCACCTCTTGCTGGTTCCTCAACAGAAACAAAGTATAAGCCTGAGAATGTGTTCTCATGTCCAGAACTGTGTCGTAGAAATGATCTGTTAATCAATGCATTACTTGTTCCGCATATTCAAAAGACCATAAGACATAGGAGCAGAATTAGTCCATTCGGCCCATCTAATATGCTCTGCCATTCAATCATGGCGGATAGGTTTCTCATACCCATGCTCCTGCCTTCTCCCCATGGCCCCAATCCCCATATTAATCAAGAAGCTAACTATCTCTGTCTTAAAGACACTCAGTGATTTGGCCTCCACAGCCTTCTGCGGCAAAGAGTTCTACAGATTCACCACCCTCTGGCTGATGAAATTCCTCCTCATCTCTGTTTTAAAGGATCATCCCTTCAGTCTGAGGTTGTACCTTCTGATTCTAATTTTTCCTACTGGCGGAGACATCCTCTCCACATCCACTCTTTCCAGACCTCGCAGTATTCTATAAGTTTCAATGAGATCGCCCCTCATCTTCTGAACTCCGTTCAGAAGACCCAGAGACCTCAACCGCTCCTCATATGACAAGCCTTTAATTCTGGGGATCATTCTTGTGAACCTCCTCTGGACCCTCTCCAAGGCCAGCACATCCTTCCTTAGATACAGGGCCCAAAACACTGCTCACAATATTCCAAATGGGGTCTGTCCAGAGCCTTATAAAGCCTCAGCAATACATCCCTGCCCTCTTGGCATGAATGCTAACATTGCATTTGCCGTCCAAACTGCCAACTGAACCTGCATGTTAACCTTAAGAGAATCCTGAACTTGGATTCCTAAGTCCCTTTGTCCTTCTGAATTCCGGAACCTTTTCCTATTTAGAAATAGTCTATGCCTCTATTCTTCCTTTCAAACTTCACACTTTTTCCACACTGTATTCCATCTGCCACTTCTTTGCCAACTCTTCTAGCCTGTCCCAGTACTTCTGCAGCCCGCCTGCTTCAACACAACCTATCCCTCCACATATCTTTGTATTATCTGCAAACTTAGCAACAATGCCCTCAGGTCCTTCTTCAAAATCATTAATTTTATATTGTGAATAGCTGTGGTCCCAACACTGACCCCTGCGGAATACCACTAGTCACCGGCTGCCATCCTGAAATGAACCCCTTTATCCCTACTCTTTGCCTTTTGCCAGTCAGCCAATCCTCTATCTATGCCAGTACCCTGGCCGTAACACCTTATCTTATTTTATCTATCTCTTATCTTATCTTATTTAGCAGCCTCCTGTACGGTACCTTGTCAAAGGCCTTCTGGAAATCCAAATAGATCACATCCACTGGCTCTCCTTTGTCTAACTTCCTCGTTACCTCCTCAAAATATTCTAACAGATTTGTCAGACATGACCTCCCCTCAATGAATCCGTGCTGGCTCAGTCTATTTCACCATACTCTTCTAAGTATTCCGCAATTACATCCTTAATAATAGACTCTACAATGTTACCAACAACTGAAGTCAGGCTAACTGGCCTATAAGTTCCTGACTTCTGTCTCCCTCCCTTCTTAAACAGGGGTGTTACATTAGCCATTTTCCAATCCTCTGAGACCCCTCCCTGCCTCTCGTGATTCCTGAAAGGTCACTCCAATGCCTCTAGAATCTCCTCAGCTATATCCTTCAGAACTCTGTGGTGTTGTACATCTGGTCTGGGTGATTTATCCACCTTCAGACCTTTCAATTTCACCAGCATCTTACCCTGAGTATGGCCACTACACTCACCTCTGCCCCCTGACTCTCTTGAAGTTCTGAAATTCCACTGGTGTCTTCCACGTCAGGACTGATGCAAAGAAACTATTCAGTTTCTCTGCAATTTCTTTATTCCCTATTACTACTTCTCCAGCCACATTTTCCAGTGGTCCAATGTCTATTTTTGCCCCTCTCTTACCTTTTATATACGGTAATTGAAAAAACTCTTCCTATCTTCTTTTATATTACTAGCTAGCTTACACTCATATTTCATCTTCTCCACCCTTATTGCTTTTTTAGTTGTCCTCTGCTTGTTTTTAAAAGTTTCCCAATCCTCTGGCTTCCCACTAATCCTCGCCACATTGTATGCTTTTTCCTTTGCTTTTATGCTGTCCTTGACTTGTCAACCATGGTTGCCTTGTCCTCTCCTGAGCTTGTTTCCTCCTCCTTGGGATGTATTTCTGTTGTGCCTTCCGAATAACCCCCAAAAACCCCTGCCATCACTATTCCACTGTCTTCTCTGCTAGGCTCCCCTCCCAATCAACTTTGGCCAGCTCCTCCTTCGTGTCTTTGTCATTACCTTTATTCAAGTGTAAAACCATTACACCCGATTCCAGCTTCTCCCTCTCAAACTGCACAGTAAATTATATCATATTGTGGTCACTGCCCCCTAAGGGTTCCTTCCCATTAAGTACCGTAATGAAATCTGCTTCATTACACATCACCAAATCCAGAATTGCCTGTTCCCTAGTGGGCTCTACCACAAGCTGCTCCAAAACAACTATCTCATAGACATTCCACAAATTCCTCTTCTTGGGATCCGCTACCAACCTGATTTTCCCAGTCCACCTGCATATTGAAATCACCCATGATTATTGTAATGTTGCCTTTTTTATATGTCTTTTCTATCTACTGATTTATTTACTGCCCACATCCTGACTATTGCTAGGGGGCCTGTACATAACTCCCATCTTGGTCTTTTTTCCTTTGCGATTCCTCAACTCTACCCATATAGATTCTACACCTTTCAACCCTATAATCACTTCTTTCTATCGATTTAAGTCCATTTCTTTATACCAATGCAACCCCACCCCTCTGCCCTTCTGCCTGTCCTTTCGATAGGACATATATGCTTGGGTATTTACGTCCCAGCCCTGATCCCCTTGCAACCACGTCTCTGTGATCCGCACAGCATTATACCCACTAATTTCTACATACGCAACAAGCTCATTTACCTTGTTCCGTATACTGCGCACATTTTGTTACAACATCCTCAGTCCTGCATTGACCTCCCCCTTCTCAGAGTCCCCATTATTCCTGTATCTGAAGTTAGATTCCTGCTGCTTTCTATGCTCTCTATTCTATTACGTGTTTTGGAAACTTTACTAACCGCTCCTGAGCTCTCGGCCCCTTAAATTCACTTAAAGTCCTCATCATTAACCTGCACTCTCAGCTTCTCCGTTATTTCCTCTCCCCCACTTGAATGGCTCTCTGTACCACGGTGCTGTTGTCAGTTTGCTTATCCTCCCTACAGTCCCCATTCCTGTCCACACAGGGAGCAAAAGTCTCGAGCGTGTTGGACAAGTTCAGGGACTGAGGCTCCTGCAACACTACCTCCTGGATCCATCTACCTGCCTCACTCACAGCCACACTCCCCAGCTCCTGACCACTTGCCGAACTCAAGGTAGTTAGTCTAAAGATGTGACTGCCTCCTGAAACAGTGTCCAGGTACCTCTCCGCCTCCCAGATGTGTTGTAGCATCCGAAGTTCAGAATCCAGCTCATCAACTCTGCGCAGAAGTTCCTCGAGTAACCAACACTTACTACAGATGTGGTCACTGGGAACCACAATGGGGTCCACCAGCTCCCACGCCATGCAGGGACAACACATCACCTGGCCCTCCATCCTTATTTTATTTAATGTGTTTTTAATTTGTTTTCTTTAACATGTCTAACTGTTTTTTTATATCTCGCCTTATTACCTCAATCTAAAAGCAACTGATAAACAGTAATTTAATGAATCCTCAAATTTAGCACAGATTCCCTATTAGCCAATCAAGTCACAGCATTCCTTTACCAATGTGATCAGTGCCATTCTCCGCCCATGAACCGCAGCTGTGCAGGCCCTCCCACAAGGCCCAATCTCATTGGAACTGACATACACATATTCCACCGGCGCTCAAGGGGAAGTTGAACATTCTTGACTTACAGCATGTTTGACCCATGGTGATGGGCTAGTTACATGCAGCACTCACCACAGCAGCAACAAAAGTATCAGCAATCTGTGAAAACATTTCTTCAACATCTTCATCGGACTGCTCATTTGGATTAATGTCGCGCATCAGGTCTTCCTGCTTCAAACCTGATTGCCTTCCATACTCATACATCCCCTGAGCCCGGTGTTGCAGGTTCTATATAGCTTAGAAAAAATTGTCCTTCTTTCAGACTACAGAAAAAGAAGGAAACACCAGCAGCAGCCTCCAGGCATTTGCAGCAGCAAGCAGAAAAACAATCTGGAGCACCACTTGAGAATATTTTGTTTATTAAATGGTCAACAATACCTTTATCCAAAAGATGAAAACAAATGACTAAACAGTCCATATACCACACAAATCATTAACCAACAAGGAAAAGGCCCCATGCCATATACATACAAGCACCGTTTTGCTCCAGAATATCGGTATAAACCCAAAACTACAACAGTTCATTTATACAAAGAAAACCAACTAAACAGTCAACAGTACAATAAAGTCACCAGCAATCTGCAAAAGCATTTCTTCAACACCTTCATCAAGTTGTTCATTTTGATTAAGCTGCCTTTCTCTCTCCCCCTCCCACAGCACCCAGCAGTAGACTCTCAATAGTGGAAAGCCACACCGGAAAGTCACACTGATGCAGAGCATGTCAGAAGAGAGAAAAAGCACCTCTTCCACTTCTGCAGGGCTGGCAGACGATCATTTTACATCCTCCCTTTCCTTACTCCAGGCCACGGAAGCAAAGGTGGCAGCAGTAAACAAAGACAAGGCCTTCAGGTATTTGCAGCTACCAGCAGGAACATTCAGCAAACACAACCTGAATATTTTTTTTAATTAAATGGTCAACAGTAACAAAGATTTGAAAATCAACTACATAACATTCCACAAATCATACTAACCATGAAACAACATGACCGTTCCATATTGGTGCCAATACAAAGCTATACCAACACATTTTCACAAAAATACCAAACACATGTGTTAATTAAGTGTTTGAATATTGTAAAAAGTTGCATTGTCAACTGATGGGATCAGCTTGATACATTAAAAAAATGGGCAGCACGGTAGCATGGTGGTTAGCATAAATGCTTCACAGCTCCAGGGTCCCAAGTTCGATTCCCGGCTGGGTCACTGTCTGTGTGGAGCCTGCACGTCCTCCTCGTGTGTGCATGGGTTTCCTCCGGGTGCTCCGGTTTCCTCCCACAGTCCAAAGATGTGCGGGTTAGGTGGATTGGCAATGCTAAATTGCCCGTAGTGTCCTAAAAAGTAAGGTTAAGGGGGGGGGGGGGGTTGTTGGGTTACGGGTATAGGGTGGATATGTGGGTTTGAGTAGGGTGATCATTGCTCGGCACAACATCGAGGGCCGAAGGGCCTGTTCTGTGCTGTACTGTTCTATAGCATTCTATAACATGGTGCATGTTATCAGGTCCAGAACTTTGTTGTAGAAAATGATCTGTCCATCAATGTGGTCCATGTTCCGCATAGCAGTGCCATTCTCCATCGAGGAGCTAGCTGCAGCTATGCAGGCCCTCCCACATGGCACAATCTCACTGGAACCAAATCCTGGCATCCCCATATTCCACTGGCACTCAAGGTACAGTTGAACATCCTTGACTTCCAGCATGTTTAACCCACGGTGATGTACTAGTTACATGCAGCACTCACCACACTCCAACAACAAAAGCATCAGCAATCTGTAAAAGCATTTCTTCATTGGGGCATCAGGTGGCCCACTTGGATCAATGTCACTCAGCAGGTCCCACAGCATCTTCTTGCTTCAAACTAGATTGCCTTCTGGACCCATACATCCCCTGAGCCTGATGTTCCAGCACCAGGTTTCTTGGAAAACATTGTCTTTCGTTCCGGCTGCAGAAAAGAAAGGAATCAGCAACAGCAGCTTCCAGGCATTTACAGCCACCAGCAGGAGCAAGCAGCAAACACAACCTGCAGCTGTGAAGTGCTCTCACAACTGACAAGGCCAATTCCTCATTAGCAATAGTCTCCAGCTGTGCAGCTAGAGGCTATTCACAGCCAAAGGGAGTTAAAGTGACCTTCAGCATAGAACCAAGAAGAGGGCTCTGTCCAGAAAGTGTTTGGTAGGACAGGCAGGCAGCAGCTGTAGTTACTCCTGTTATGGGTATCCACAATATTAAAGATGGCTTGAAGGCCTCCCTCACACATGCAAAGTCCCTCACCCCCTAACCCAGGGATGATCCCCTATCTGCAACTCATCAGCCCGCCCAAATGAACCCAATATCCATCTGGGATCCCCCAACCCCACAGTGAGGTCTACCCCGCCCCCGCCCTGCCCCATGCACTGGGTCAGCATGCCCTTGAGCTGCATGCCCCAAAATGGAACTGGTTACTCGCCTCCTCAGATCCCCATAGCTGCCATTGTGGCAGCTTCACGTTTTTAAAAAGCAGTACTAAACAACCCCCACGTGATTTTGTGGTGGGGAGCCGATTAATTCCCCGGAGGCCACCACATTAGACTTCAATCTTTCTACTGAGATAAAAATGAGGGTTAATGATATGCTTGCCATATTTGGGCATAATCCAGAATTTGCCATTGGGAGTGGGCAGGTTAGATTGCAAACTGATAGATGCCCAACGTGATCTTGATTTTGGCCTTTCCTGCTATTTCACCAGCGCACCCAGATCCATGCTGGGCGCAATGCGATGGGTAAATCACGCCCACTGAGTCATATTGGCACAGAAAAGCAACTAAATTGAATGCATTTGCAATATCCCAATGATATGGTTGGCACGGTAGCACAGTGGTTATCACTGTTACTTCACAGCGCAAGGGTCCCAGATTCGATTCCTGCTTGGGTCATTGTCTGTGCGGAGTCTGGAAGTTCTCCCTGTGTCTGCGTGGGTTTCCTCCGGGTGCTCTGGTTTCCTCCCACAAATCCTGAAAGACGTGCTTGTTCGGTGAATTGGACATTCTGAATTCTTCCTTAGTATACCCGAACAGGCGCCAGAGTGTGGCAACTGGGGGATTTTCACAGTAACCTCATTGCCTACTTGTGACAATAATAAAGATTATTATTAGATTAAAATAAATTAATGTGAACCAACCACTAACCATACACAACATGACACATACATACACACATTCACACAAACACACACGGCCCAGCAAACAGCTCACCTCTGTGCCACTGATAATTCTGCCCACATTCTAAGTTAAAAAAAAATTCAAGATAGGCTACATGTTGCAGTTCAAATGTTCTCTCTGTTCCTGCTTTCACCTGCTATCCTCGATCCTGTCCTTCTTTCTTCAATCCTCTTTTCCCCTCTTCTGACCCTAATCCCAACCCAGTGACCCTTTCCAAACTTAACACCATGACTTTTACACTTGATTTATGGTGTGCCTGTGCAGGGTCAAGCTTGGTTTTAGTGCCGAGTTATAATCACTACTAATGTCTTTATTGGGCTACTGTTCTTCTAAACACAGGAAGATGGCATTCAAAATGTTACTTTTTCCCGCACTGTGCTACCTGTTTATACTGCCATAAACTACTGTTAGTAAATAATACAGGACATCGAAAGCAGAGGATTCGGTGTTAATGTTGCATTGACAAGAAATATACCGCTAGTCTTCGAGGGCGTTATTCCTCTCCCCCCCCCATTGGGACTGTATCTGGGGCGTGGGTGCCTGGGGGAGCTTTGGAGAGCTGTTCGCGTGAGGTAATAACACAACCACGAGAGACAGCCCAGATCTTATGAGGTTAAAACTTTCAAAATAACGGGTCTTGCCATTTTATTGTTGCTCCAATGCCCCCACCCGCATGTCGGCCCACTTATTATTTTAGTAACCCCGGGTGATTACTGCACCACCTTGAAAACGTTTCAGACTGTGTTTGAAAGTTTATTATTTTCCGGCCCGCGGTGATTGTCCAGTTTCAATAGATCCATGTTGCACTCACTTCGAGATGCTAAACGTTTCTTACAAAAGGGAGAACTACGTTTTCCCCTTCTTTGCACTCCTTGCCTTGCTCTGTTTCTTATTCATTAATTACTCTAAGGGTCTATTTATGTAGTTTACAAAGCCACTTAAACTGCGCACCAATTTAACATATTTATGACCCCGTTTTTCTTTCTTTTCTCGAAGACTGTACGGTGATTGTTCTCCGGACCCGAGCACCCCGGAGCGGCGTAAATGATGAAAGAAGACACATAAAGAAGGAAATGAATGTGTGAATGATGAATACCTTCGAGAAACAACTGGGTGCAATTTGGCCCATAGCCCTGGGGGGTCACTTTAATAGAGTCTCGCATCAACCCATTGAGTATATGAGAGACTATTAAAAAACAAGAGATCACGAGTGGAGGTTGATCATTTTCTATCTCGTTTATTTGCCCCCGCGCTCAGGCAAAAATGAGACCGATCAGGGCTGGAGAAGGAAGCAGATGAAGGTTGCTTATTATTATTTTTTTTGAAGCCGGCTCATAAATCGTGGAGATTGAGTCCCTTTCAAAAGCTCTCCATGGTCTAGTTTCGCTTCTGGGTCACTAAAGGCATTGAAGTTTTAAAGGCATGCCACGGCAGATTACACGATACAGCTGTCCCGGCACCGTGAAAATTAAGTTATGCCCCGTGTCAGCAAGTTTTTATTGGCAAAGCCCTGAGAAGTGCGCATCCAGGAGTGGAGTCATTGGTCTGACTGCTTACTCACTGTCAGCAATGGAGATGATGGGGGAATCCGAGAGAAATGTGCTCTTTGTTCTGCTCTCACACAAGAGGTCTCACCCCATAGACTCTCTCCTATAGACCCAGCCTCTTTATTAAAACACTTCACTCCATCTTCAAGCCACTATACACTCCAGAGAACAATCGCCATGATTCTGGTTCCTTCTTATCCAGCTGGTTTTTCAGACTTGCCTGCTGGCCATGATTTCTGCCTCAAAGCACTCCCCCTACTTAAAGTCTCCTTATTCATTACAAGCCCCCCCCCCCCCCCAAACACTTTTTTTTTGCAGACCAACTCTTTTCAATGTATTGCTCGTGTTACGAAAACTAGCACCGGGGTCATTCTGTTAGGCCGAGGTGTATCTATATGAGTAACATTGTGTGTCTGCGTCTGAGCAATCTTTGTAACATTAACTGCCCAGTAACTTGGTTTGGGATGGGGGGATGGGGGGTGGATTCCAGTAGAGGAACTTGATCAAGAAAAGAAGCGCAAGTCTTTTTTTTAAAAGTTGTTTTATGTGTGTTCTTTTTGGATGATTGCAATCCCTGTTCAGTCATCTGATTGCTTCAGTTCAATAAACCTAAACAACGCTCCACAATGGAAAATGTCAGACCGCAGAAATGTCAAAATAGTAAGATTCTGAAATCACTTTGTCTATAGATGAAAAGTATTTTATTAATCAAAGATTCCCTGCATAATTGGCCAAAAGCTTAGGTTTCTGTGGGTCGAAGTGATGTCTCCTTACGCAATGTAAGGTGTTTCAAACACTCGCATATTTACAGTCAGTGACTCCGAACATGTTTGAATGCAAATCTGAGGCTACTTAAAAAAAAGGCCTTTGGCTTGTTTACGTTTTCGGCGTGTACGGCGTAATTAATATATTGTTTCAAGTCTCACCCACTCCGCCAGTTGCTGTTGGAACAGATCAGAGACACATGCTCCCTCGCCTGTGCAAACTCAAGCAGGAGATTTCAAAACAAAGTTCGCTCTGCAACCTCACCATTACTGGAGAAAATTCATTAGTACTTCATGCTGTCAAATGACCATCATTTATCATCACTTAAAGATAAACAAACAGAGAGGTACAAGGACAAGGACCCCCAGATAAATCTTTCCCCTCCTTCAACCTTGACGTCTTCTCCTCCCAGGAGAACAACTGGATCAACATCTCTGAGAAAGAAGCTGAAGAAGAGAAAGACTGGCCCGGAATTTATAGCACATAATACCTGTCTGCTCGCCCCCTGAACCCATTTCACAGGTCATGGAGCAGCAAAATGACCAATTTAAGAAGTGTTGGGGACCGAAAAGTGCTCAGTAACTTGATGCTCTGGAGACCTCTCACCTCCCGGGTCACAAAATTAAAATGTTTATCAGGGCTGTTAGAAACATGAGCGCGTTTGTTAATCTGTTTGCAGTAAAGAACCAGGCAGAATCAACAGATTGAAAACTGTACGGCGAGGCCCTTGCATTCTGCGACACTTTTGTGAGCATGTGGAGCACATTAATTGCAACAAGCCATGGAGCTGGTTGATGCAGCCTTCTGCATGTGCTGGGAGTTTTAGAAAAGAGAATTGTAATGCCCTGGAAAGGGGATTATGAAACAGCCACTGTTCAAAATGAGGTTATTAAAATGACATGGCACTTAACCGTCCAAACTACCATCTTTGATTAAATGAGTACAGCTCACTGTGCAATTTCAGATAATTATGGCTGTGAGTAAATGGTAAGGAGACAGTTTACTCAGCTGTCAAAATGATTTGTATAACGGTGACGGAAAGAAATGAGAGAAAACACAATGAACAATAACCCAGACCCGAGCAAGTTAAAGACAGGCCTTCGGAAATTGACACGACCTGAAGAAATACCTGTGAGCATTCTGAGGTATTAATGACATTTCATCAATGTTTGCATCTGTCTGTCAATCGACACACCTAAGCGAACATGTACTCATATACACGTTCATTTGTTTGATAAGAGTGCGTATAGCGAATAAATGCCTGGTGCACTGATTCGCCCCACGTTGCTATCGGGTGCCAAATAGTTTTCAAAGTTTGAAATGAAGTGTTTCTTTTGCCAATCTCTAATCCCCACCCCCCTCTCGCTCCAGAAAGTGGAATGCTCCCAGGACACGGAGAGCCGGACACCAGCCGTTCTAACTGGATTAAAAACCTTTTCTCATTTCAAAGGTTTGATCTCAACAAGTTCTTGATGTGATGAAATCAAAGTGGCAGCTTTGACTTAAAAAAAACTGGATTGAAGTATTTAGAGGAGGAAAGTTTGGTGCTAAAAGGGGAAATGTTTGTGCTGCGTCATTTTCTTAAAAACATAAAATAGTGGCAATTCAATGTCCAATATAAATGTATTTATATTTATTTTAAGTGCAACGCGCAGAGAAATCAAAACAAACAAGGACACTTCACAACTCTGTGCTTGCAAACTATCTACAATGCCCCAAATGTTCTAATACCTAGAGTCACTCAGCAGAGCAGTGCTTTATGCTGCCTTGACGAGACCAGGGAAGTGCATGGTCCCCGGGATAATGGCAACTGAACGTTATCTGAGAACAAGAACATCTTGTTCATAAATTCAGTTCGCCAGTCAGGGAATGAGGGGGTGGTTCCTATTGTTGGCTAATCTTTTAAAATGTGAACCTACGATTCTTTTCAGCGACTTCTTGTGCACTAATCTCAAGAGGTGCATTTTGTCACGGTATTCTCGGGACATGAATACCGTTTAACTGTGTATTCGTTCCAATGTGCATGCATTTATCTCGTTCATTAAACACTTGCATTTGTATAGCGCCTTGAGCGCGGCAAACAGTTCCAAGGCGCTTAAGTAGAAAAGTGGGACAAGTAATAAGAAATAATAGACATGAAATATAAATCCGCGTCTGTTGGAATCAGCAGAAAGGAAAAGCAGAAATCCAGCATTATCAAGGCTAACTGATCTATGCAATAACAGTCATAACCATTGAAATGCCAAAAGTTCGAATATTGTTAGCAGCAAGCACTTAATCATTCAATGTCTCGGCCAAAACAAACTTTGTAAAGATCTCATCAAATCATTAGTCATTGCAAATCCCCGAGAATCGCTTCAGTCCCGTGATCAATGGAAAGGCTTAAAGGCTGGGCAGAAGTCGCTGAATTATTATGCGCCTTTTTAATGAAATTCCACTCCTGCTGAGATTTCCCTGCCAGTTTTCCATATTTCAGCCTGGGAAACGTTTGGTCCTCTTCTGCCGTTGCCAAACGTTAATTGAAAACATTTCAGGGAAAGTCAGGTTGGGGGGCGCGTATTGAGATTCCAATTGAATTCTGTCCCCGACAAGACTCAGGGTATCACCCACACAAGAGCCGACAAAGTGAGCCTTGATTTCTTAAAGGAGCAATCTTTAATCCTGCGAGTTGCTGAAAGAGGTGACAGGGTCACTTATTCAAAAAGGCACTTGCGTTCCCCATGTATATAACGCAGCACGTAAAATGGGCTGGGTGCCCTGGCAGTGGTGTTGGGAGGTTTGGATTGCAGTTTAGCTGTTTTGTATATTTTGCCAAAACCTGCTGCCGCTCATGGCGCTCGGAAAATGGAGAATGGACCATAGCGGAGTGGGGGCAGTAGGCAGCAAATTGTTGCTTCAACACCAGCTAGATTGATTTGAGTTCGTTGTATTATTTAAAAAAAATAATTCTTAACTATTAACGATGGCTGACCATCTATTTCAGTTCAGACATATGTACCTTTAGTAGAGGTATTTGCAAAATATATGTATATGAGTCAGCACTCTTTGACCAATTTTATGACTGCTACTGTCCTCATGACTGTCTATAATAAATACTATGATGAATAATATTATAATACATTATATATTATAATCCAGGCAGAAAACTCAGTAGGCCAGTCAGCATCTGGTGCAGTCATCCATCTGAAACAGTAACTGTTTTTTCTCTCTCACACTCTCTCTGAAGTTGCTGCCTGATCTGCTGAGTGTTTCCAGAATTTTTGTTTTATTTTCAGATTTCCAGCCTCTGCATCATTTTGATTTTGAAGAAATAGTAATATCTGTTTGGTACAAAAAGTTGATAAAGCTGTTAATAAAACATACAGGATGCACAGCTTTATGAATAGAGATATAGGGTGCAAAATCCAAAAAATGACACCAAACCTTCAGAAAATACTACTGGGGCTCAGCTGAGTTATTGTTTCCAATTCTGGGTACCACAATTAAGAAGAAGACCTTGTAGAAGGTAGGAGAGGAGATTTGCTAGATTGCTAGCAGGGGTGAGGAACGTCTGTTAGATGGACAGATTCGTGGAGTTGAGATTGTTCTCCTTCGAGTAGAGAAGGTTAACTGGAGGTTTACTGGAAGTGTTCAAAATTAAAAAGGCTTTAAAAGCATCAATAAGGAGAAATCTTCAAATGGCAAGTGGCCGATGACCAAAGGACACATTAAATATAAATCCCAAAAGAGTCAGAGAGGAGATTAGGATAATTTCCTTTTATCACACCATTTTATTATCTGATAGGTGCCACCTGTAAGGGTGGTGGATGCAGATATGTTACACTGTTTCAATGGGAATTGGATATATACAGTACTGGAAAATGAAAAGTTGTAAAGCAGCAACAGGTGGGGTTAAGGAGAGAGAAGGGGAGACTGGAACAAAGAAAAACAGCTGCATAGAGAGGAACCACCATGACTAGGAGGGGAAGTAAGACAGACAGAATGAAGCAGCCCTAGATAAATATTAGAAAAGCAAGAAACAACCAGAGATTGATCTTTCAATTAAAAGAATAAATATATATTTTAATGTATATTGAGAAAGAACAGGGAAGTGGGACTAATTGGTTAGCTCTGTCAAATAACTGGAACAGGTAGGTTGTGTTGAATTGCCTCCTTTAGTGCTGTATGATTCTATGAAATGCAGAGTTCGAATAGAGATGACGAACAGCTATTGATTCTGTGGAGGAGGCACGGTTGATTAATAGTTATGAAATATTTTAATATTCCTTTAGGCAATTTACATATTTGTGTCCAGTTTTTTTTATATTTGCAACACATATTCAAAATAAATCAAGGGGTTACAAAGTTCTGAAAATTCAGGGAACATTTTCTTTGTGCAATAAAATTGTAATCCTGTTTATCAAAATGGGTTTAGGATTTGGCTAAACATAATGCACAGGAAATCTTACCCCATGCAGCATTTCACTGGGAACTAAATCCACACCTATTAGACTTTTTCCTCCCATTTGTGTCTTCTGTTGGGTTGAAAGAAGCAAAAACAAGGAACACATTGCTAGTTAGAATGCACCGTGCGTTAGGAAATACTGATATATTACATTCAAAACAACAGAATTTCGGGATTGGAAACTTGGTCAACCTTACAAACATTTCACATTCCTTCCCTCAAAAAGATAAAGTTCTTTAACTCTGGCGTCTTTCTTCTGGAAACTCCCTTTCTCTCCCTCTTCAAAGCTTGTCTATCCCAAGTCCAACTCACTGTTAATACAGTTCTTCAAGGCATTTAAAACCCTTTTCACCAGCACACAACATTTCAGATGAATCATGCTTAAAAAAGATGCTTCATGTAACTAGTTTGTTCTAAACTAAACTACTTGCAAGAGAACCACCCCCCAGTAACGTATTCCTCCCTGTAATTGACTTCTTGTTGACCATTTTTCTATTATTTACCTCACGGATAACCTAGTTCTTAAAGGGACCATCACTCCAACATAAAACCTATGTTTCCCCTCAATAGCACGTGGGCTACCACAAGAAGCAAACAAAATTCACCTCATGCCAAGTTTGTTCCATTTGTAATATATCTGCTGGCATTTGGGATTTTGAACTACCCCATTACATTCCCCATTACATTGTACAGCAACAGTTTTAGTTTATTTCACAGTTCCTGTCCCAACATATATGATCAAATTCATTTGTATTAGCTTGTTAGCTCTACCTATACAATACTATCCTTGAATTATTAATGTCAGCTTTTATTGAATTTATGCGATCTTGGATTTGTTGCATCATTGGTACAATTGTTCAGCCCATCAAAGTGCATGTGAAATATTGATTTTATTGGTGCCAAAATATTTATTAATTGAATCATTTAACTAGTATTTTTCAAGAATACAAGTGTGGAATAAGGACATTTTTTGATAATGGAAATAGGAAAACCTAAAGCAAAGCCTGCTTCAATGCCTCTATTTATTTACAGAAGATTAAGAGGTGCTATGTAGATTACATTTTGTTGTCGTTGGTATTATAAATGGGGTGGGGTAGATTATGATTGACACTTTTATGAGTTGTAAAAGTAACACTTTTTTCAAAGGAGATTCTCAAAACCTCTTTGCATAGGTTGTCAGTTTCAGATCATTTCAGACACTTGCTAGACTTGCCAATGGCACATTGGTTCTGTACATGGTGGATGCTGGAAGAGATGGTATGGAGAACAAATGGGAGGATGCATGGGGGATATGAGAGGCCATGGAAGAGTGGCTGGGTGGTGGGTTAAGGGATGTGAGGGCTCGCGGGCCTAACAGCAATGATTACAACTGGGCAGATGTTCCAGTAAATGGATGATGGCCTTGCCATCCACCTACCTCCATTGCCACCTTTCTCTAGAGGCAGTGAGACCATCTCCAGCCCATTCCCCCCTCTCTGACAGAAAAATAGGATGGGTGGGCTCCTTCAGGATAGAGATAAGATTGCAAGGTCAGGAAAGTTCACAGCTCTCGATATTCCATCTCCTGATGAAAATCTGGCCCGAAGTAATTATGAGGAGGCAGCTGCACCTTCAGAAGGGTTGCCATTTAATATGTAGGTGTTGGAGAAGCTGATGGAGGGCTGCTTTATAATATAAATATGCATTCAAAAATAAGTCCCTTTGAGGTATATTGCAAGATCTGTGCTGAGCAGCTCAAACATCATTTGAATGGCCATAGGTCTCTTCAGTGAGTTTGCAGGTCATGTACCTTGTTGTTATGCTCTACTGGATTACAATGCTGATTTATAGGTGTAATGAGTCATTGTTCTAGTCCAACAACAAAACTTGCATTTAATTAGCAACTTCAATGTTGCAAAATGTACTGAGGCTCTTCAAGGAGTGTTATCAAACAGAATTTGACACTGAGGCACATAGAAATGTACTAGGGAATGTGACCAAAGGATTGGTCAAAGAGGTAGGTTTTAGTAAGTGTCTTAAGTAGAAAAGAGAAGCAGAGAGGTTTGGGGAGGGAATTCCAGACCTGGGGTATCAGCAGCTCAACATCAACAGTGGAGTGGTGAGAATAGGGATGCACAAAAAAAACAGAATTGGAGGAACACAGAGACCTCAGAAGGTTATACAGATGAAGGAGCCTACAGAGGCATGGGGAGTAAAACCATGGGCGGATTTAAAAACAAGGATGAGAATTCATGCCTGATCGGAAACTAATATGGCGAGCACAGAAGTAAGGGAGAAAGGGTTGGTGCAAGTTCAGACATGACTGGCAATATTTTGAATGATCTGGAGTTTATGGAGAGGTTCAAGTGGAATGCTGACCTGTAAAATAACATAATAGTTGAGTGTAGAGTTGACAAAGACATGGGTGGGGGTCTCAGCAATAGATGAGATGTGACTTTGATAGAGAAAGGTGATGTTGCGGAGTTGGCAGTAAATAGTCTTGATAATGAAGAGAGTGCAGAATCATGTTCTCCTCACATTCAAACATCTGTCCCTCCCCTTCAGAAAGTTGGGGCATTTCATTTTTCCACCACCTCTCAAGAGCAATTAAGTTTTGGCAATAAATATTGGTCAAGTCAATGATGTCCACATCTCATGAACAAATACATTTAAAAAAATGATCATTTGAAACTCTTATCAATTCTGAACACTCTTAAGAAGTGCATGATTTTTATACGGTGGTTGCATCTATTTTGCACAGCTATGGAATAATAACCTTTGTTGTTAATGTACGGCATGGAACTAGATGAAGATTGGCAGGTAGCAAATAGTATACATAGTATGATATTGTACATGGCATGAAGCCTGTCTCCTTGCAAAGCCATAATTATGAACAATGAAGTTGCATCTTCTGTTACTGCTTGTGCAGAAGTGTTTATAGGCCGTTACATTTTAAATATGGCCTCTGTCATAATTTTTCGCAGTAGTGCACAGCAACCACACTGATGAAATAGACTTCTCGCATGAAAAGACATTATGGCATTGTAGCTGAAAACCTTGATGACATTTATTGCAAATGGTAGCAAAGTGGAGATATCAATTAGGATTGCAAGTCTGGACTGATCCGATGCCAGATCTTATTCACAAATTCCATGCTGCATCTGAGTTCCCTTGGGCAATTATGTTTTTTAAGACTACTAGTTTTATCCGTATCCAGTACAGACAATGGAGCATGGGTGGGTCTTGTTGGTGTTCTTACACGTCCTCTGGGTTATTTCTGTTTGCCCTAACCTTTGACCAACGCAACAGTGACATTTCCAAAAATACTGTTGACTGCGGGAAAGAAAAATGGCTTTCCATACTTGTGCAGCTGTTCTAAGCACTTTGTAAACTGTAGACATTCCTTTCATTGCTCCAATGTTAGGTTCAACTTGTGCAAGGTGAACCCACTATTACCAGAAATTCAAAGGTTACTGGACTTAGTCCTGGGGTGCTGAATCAGCTTTTCATGAGGTTTTTAAACACGTTGAGCAAGATTTAGATTGTCAACTTCGATAACTTTTCTTTTGTTATGTATGCAAAAGAGGAATTTCAAGAGAGAACAGTTAATATGCATGAGGAGGAACCCATGAAATTACTCAGAATAAAACATCCACTTTATTCAGTTGATAAGCTTTACAAATGGGATTTTTAAATTCTTTCATGGGGTGCAGAAATCACGAACCTTTGCTGCCCATCCCAAAACTGGGTGGTTTAAAGGCCATTTCAGAGGCCAGTGAAGAGTCAACCATATTGCCCTGTGTTTGGAAACACATGTAGGCCAGACCAGGTAAGGGTTGCAGATTGTCTTCCACAAAGGATAGTCGTGAACCAAATGGGTTTTTACAACAATTGACAATGGTATTATGGTCGCCATTACTGAGAGTAGCTTCCTATTACACTATTAGTAAAGATTTGAATTTAACTTCCACTAGCCATTGTGATGGGATTTGAACCAGTGTTCTCAGAGCATTAGTCTGAACCTCTGGATTACTAACCCGGCGATATCACCACCACGTCCACTGTCTCCCCTCACTGATATCATCATTTAAATATACTTTAAAATATTTCTGTTGATCGGGTTGATTTTCTGGAAGTGAATGAGGGCAGGAATTTCATTCTTTTAAATTCATCCTTGAGATGAGGGCTTCATTGGCTAGGTCAGTATTTATTGCTCATCCATAATTGTCCTTGAGAAGGTGGTAGTGAGCTGCCTTTTTGAACTGCTGCAGTCCACGGGATGTTGGTACACCCAGAGTGCTGTTAGGAAAGGGGTTCCAGCATATTGACCCAGCAACAGTGAAGGAACAGCAATATATTTTCAAGTCAAGATGGATGAGTGGCTTGGAAGGCAACTTGCAGGTGGTGCCGATCCCATGTGTGTTTGTGTGTGTTGCCCTTGTCCTTCTTGGTAGTAGTGGTCATGGGATTGGAAGGTGCTGTCTTGGTGAGTTCCTGCAGTGCATCTTGCAGATGGTACACACAGCTGCTACTTTGTATTGGTGGTAGAGGGAGTGAATGTTTGTGAAAGGCGTGCTAATTGTGTGGGGTTGATTTGTTTTGGATGGTAGCGAGCTTCATGAGTGTTGTTGGAGCTGCACTCATCCAGGCAAGTGGGGAGTATTCCATTACCCTCCTGACTTGTGCCTTGTGATGGTGGACAGGCTTTGGGGAGTCAGGAGGTGATACTCATTGCAGGATTCCTAGTCTCTGACCTGCTCTTGTAGCCACAGTGTTTATATGGCTAGTGCAGTTCAGATTTTGGTCAATGGTAATCTCCAGGCTGTTGATAGTGGGGGATTCAGTGAGGGTAATGCCATTGAATGTCATTATGATACAAACTATAGAATTGTCATGTAGAATTATTAATATGTTACAAACCATAATGCCTTTTGCCTGTCTACATTCAAAGATCTGAACTGCATGATGTCAATCAATGTGTGCTGTGAGGCCTACGTACCAACCCATGTTACAAGTACATAATTTCATTATCCATGATACAGTGCTTGGCAGCACTTACCTGAGCAGATGTCATCTGGATCAGCAACCACGTCAAAATTAATCTCCTATTTATTGCATAATATCTTTAAAATTGCCTGAAATGTAATTATTAGTGAGAGAGGTTGTTTGTTAATGTTGAAAGTGCATAGCATTTTTATGTCGTTTTGCTTATCTGCTGGATTAAAGAATGTTTTATTTTTGGCACGCAATGCCATCATCACAATGTGTTAGCTTAAGTGCACTCAGAGAATAGCTGACTCTTGCAGTAAAGTGCCTTGACCCTAAAGTTCATGCCTTTATGGTTGATGAAATACATATATCCAATAGATTGTTATTTCTTCACCTTACAAAATAAATATTATTTAAATCTGAAGTATGTTTCTGAGTTAGGTTGATGGTATTAGATTTTTTTATTCAACTTTTTAATTCTTGAGCAGATTACTATATTCCCAAAAACAATAAGCGACTCCAACCCAAGTGTCTTATCTTATCCTCCTCAAAACCATATTTTTTTCACAGAATCAGTGAATGTCTGCCTTCAGGTACCAGAAATATAGATTTCTTCATGCGGTACTTGGAATCATCATCTGGAACACAGGTGTTCAAACATATTCACAAAGACAATAAAAGAGAATTGGTATTGAATGGATATAACTAGCAATTTCTGTGCATTCACATGTCCTCTTCATAAATGTATCCAAGTTATTTGTCTCAACTATGTCCTAAGGTGGTGTGTCCCATATTCCAAGCACTTACTGACCACAGAAATGTTTCCTTACTTTCTTACAGTATCAATTATTAACTATTTTGTATGATGAACCCTAGTTGTGGGTTTTCTCACAATTAGAAACATAGGGTTGCACGTTTCCAAAGGGGAACAAATCCAGTTACTGAGACTGAAAGGGGGAGCCAACTCTGCTCTGAAGGGAGTGGCAGCATGTTGCTTGCAGAGAACAATGAATAGGGAACAGCCAGCACTGTCGGATCAATCAGAGTAAGGATGGGGCATGCTGTGACAAGGTGCAGATGAAAAAGAGGAAAGTTTTGCTGAGGTGGTGGGAAACTGCAGTTGGAGGTGGGTCCCATTCTAGCGGCGGTATGAATGTTGCTGGCGAACCTCTCTGAGGGCCATGGTGAAGCCATGAAGCAGCGCTCCCCTCCCCGAGAATCCACTGGAAAGGAGGTGGCCAGGGCTTAGCTGCAGCCCCGCCACGTGGTGATAGGTTCCTCCCATGTGGAAAAATGGCAGCAGGGGCGGGACGTTGGACTCTTTATTGTATCATCTGGCTGTCCTGTGAAAGGGGTTCTAGGCACTTGTAATAACCCATGATGGCTGGAGCTCCCGTCCTGATGCCTTCCCCCATTACCAACCTTCCCAGCCCATTTTCAAAGGGCTGGGGGAAATTCAGTCCAATATCCTTTCCATATTTATCCGGTCCAGTGCATTCATAATTTGAAAGACCTCCATTGAATCTGCTCCCTGTTTTCTTCTTTGTGAAAAAAAACCCTGAAACCTATTCAATCTTACCCAATTGTTATCTTTTAATTCGGCACCATCCTTTCAAACATTACTTGTACTGTCTCCAGATTCTCCTCTTCCAGCAGGGAGATGAGAATTGTGCACAACATTCTTAAGTGTGCGCTGACCGGGGTTCTCCACAAGTTTAACATGACTCCACTCCATTTGAATTCTGCACCCCTCAAAATTAATCCCAGTATTTTGTTGAATTGTTGGAACTAATTTGACAACCTGTGGTTTTGTTTTTAATGATTGGCTCACCTGTATCCCTAGGTCCCTTTGATCTTCTGCCACATTCACTTTGTTTCTTTCTGAGGCACGAGGTTTTCTTATCAAAGTGCATCACCTCATACTATCCATGTTAAAGTTCATTTTCCATTTAACTGTCCAATCTGCAAGTTTAGAATCAGTTTCCAGATCCACACATAGGAATCCAAAGTAGATTTATGAAACATTGTAAACATTTTTGAAGATCCAGTGAAATAGGTGAAAAGACAATTTATTGATGTTGTACTGTCATAGAATTTCATAGAATTTACAGTGCAGAAGGAGGCCATTCGGCCCATCGAGTCTGCACCGGCTCTTGGAAAGAGCACCCTACCCAAGGTCCACACCTCCACCCTATCCCCATAACCCAGTAACCCCACCCAACACTAAGGGCAATTTTGGACACTAAGGGCAATTTAGCATTGCCAATCCACCTAACCTGCACATCTTTGGACTGTGGGAGGAAACCGGAGCACCCGGAGGAAACCCACGCACACACGGGGAGAATGTGCAAACTCCGCACAGTGACCCAAGCCGGGAATCAAACCTGGGACCCTGGAGCTGTGAGGCAATTGTGCTATCCCCAATGCTACCGTGCTTGCCCCTACTGTATTCATGTTTAGCTTGTGAACCATAGATGGTAAGAGGCGGGAGTGCCGCTTCCGCTTTGCACCAATCTGCAATAGTGACATTGGTAATGCAGGATCATTTCCCCATCCAACCCCAGTGTATCTGCTCACAAGGCTGTCTCAAGTGATGTGGTTTGACTTCGCTTGGAGCATAACTCGGTGTGTTTGTTGATCAGATTTTACGAGTACTCAGGCTGTCTGCTGGATCTTTATAAGCAAAGTAGATATTTCTCTGATTGTTTTAAAGTCTGCAGGATACCATCCATGCTCTTAAAGCATTCAATATTTAGTGGAGAAGGGGGTGTATCCATAGACCTCTACTCCAGAGCGCACGGTACCATTCCTATGGGTAACTTCATGTTAGCAGCTGTGCTTTGTACTCCGAGAGCACACTTAAACTAGAATGATGCAGAATTTGACTCCTTCCGTGTGTTTCGTTCGAGTTTGCTCTAGACCATTGCAGGAATGTTCACCAGGTTACTCACCTCAGACTAGTGGTACAGTGTAGGTAGAAATGTTTCCTTCAATCAATTCGAGCTGATTGGAAAAAGCTGTGGGATAGAACTGGTGCCACGCAATGCCTGAAAAATCATCCAGTATTTCATGGCAATCTGTTTAAATATTAAGTATTTCTTTCAAACAGGGCTACGGCATTTATTTTGTGTGTTTATTCTCAGCATATGATCGACTAATATTGGCTAAATTGTACTCATAGATGTCCATTGGGTTGATATCAGAGGAACTAGTTCTAGTTCCCGGATAATTCCCTGAGTTTCCTGGTATGAGAAACTAAATTGCTCCGTACATTGATTGAAATTACGTAAATGTGTAGGGAAATAACGTGGCTGCGACAAATTATGGAGATGCAGCTACTCTAAAACAAAACTATCCGTTATGATTTGTAGGAAAATCTCAGCAGGACTGACAGCATCTATGGAGAGTGAAAGGAGTTAACGTTTCCAGTCGGGATGACCTTTTCGCCAAAACAGTTATCCAAACTCGAAACTTCTCTCTCCACAGATGCTGCCTGACTTGCTGAGATTGTCCAGTATTTTCTGTTTTTGTTTCAGGTTCCAGCATCCGCAGTAATTTGTTTTTATAATTATAATTTATTCCGTCTACTTTAGTTATTCATTCACCCCTTCTTGTTTGACACCCATGTTTTTATTTTTAAGAGTTGTTCTGGTATTTGTGGAAGATTCCCAATTGCCTGAAGTGCTTTGTCCATTGCAATTGGACTCCAGTGGTTTCAGTTTATGACTCAATATTGAACTGTGTCTGTAATATGTAACAAATTCTGATTAGTTATAACGGAGCTATAAGAAGTTCAGACAATTTCGATTTTAAAAAACAACCACTTCTACTTTGCTCTTCACACATACAATGCCCAGGTCCACGGCAAGGGGTTTGTAATCTATTTTCATTCTTCCTTTCCTTGTCTATCATATTAGAAAGAAAATCTAAGCATTGGAGATGGATGACTTGGTCATGCTTATGAGTTAACACAACGCAAATGTTGCCGGCATAGTTCACCTCAATGTTCCAGATGTGGCCATGCATTACCTTTACAATATATGTTTTGCACATTTTGACTTTTATCTGTGAATCTTTTTCCACAATGACACTTATCGAAATTCTATTTTTGAAGTGGTGTCTGGAGTCTGTCGCTGCGCAGATATTTGAACAATTCTCATTAATCTCGTGTGGTATAAAATTTCTTTTAATGACTGAAATATAAGTTTCCCATAAACCTGACAGTGAAGAGCAAGGCCTGTCAAGGTGCCGGTGTTTCCCATGTCATTTCTTGCAGTGTCCTGTCAATTGCATTGTACTTGTACTTAGGCCTTGAGTCATTTTTCTCTCACACCAGCACCCTTTGTCCCTAAATAAAACATTTCCACAATAAGCAGATCTAATTCCTACACGTTTATGATATAACAGGGGCCGCGGACTGCCACTGTGCGGATAATCCCTCGGCAGTGTCACTGTATTGGTTTTGAAAGGGTCACCTAAACATTTGGTGGCTGAAAGCATTCCTTCCACAATAACAATATCTGAAGCCCATACATTTATGATGCACCAGAGGCTGGGGGTTGCCAGTGTGTAGATATTTCCCACATAATTCCCTGCAGTTTCCTAGACGTGTAGTATGCTAGAATGAAGTGCCTGCTCATTGTTTGACTGAACTATTATGTGCTTAGCATTTACATAACAAAAGTGCCACTCGACTTCCCCGATTAATGCAGTTGAAGGGCTCTTGTGGTCCAGTAATAAACATTGTTGAAATAATTTATTTGGAGCCCTGGTTACTCGTGGGAGAATGGTCACTGCGAGTTAGCTGATTGGACAGTCAATGTTGTTGTCATGATGGTTTCATAAACACCAAGTACTATGTTTTTCTCTATTGTGCCTTGTATACAAAAGATCTGCTGTCTGCCAGGGTGATCAGTGGACCAAGAGACCCCCTCTCCATATACTGTATGCTCACTGTCAGTTAAATGAACTGCTCCTTGTTCTCCTGCATTGTTCAGGAGTCCCTTAAACATTCTGTCACAGAGAGAGAGAGAGGAAAAAAATTCTTTGCCCTCCCTCTCAGCGCTGTACCTCAGAATTCACTCTGTTCTGTGGGGCGCCGTTCCCCAGTGGCGATCATTGTAGCATAGCTCCCGGCAGCATTCGTTCAATTAATCAGCAAATCAGCCTGCCTTTTTTTGCAACCTATATGATTGAACCCAATCCCTGATCGAACCATCTCAGTATTTACTAAATCTAACGGAGGTTGCTTGGTGCCAGTACTAAATAAACCTGCTAATCTGGCAGTTTGAGAAATGTCCCTTCTGTTTGCAAGTTAAAGAAAGGGATGCATTTTTATGGCGGCGAACTTCTAAAATAAAAGTTTTGTCAGCATTTCCTTTCAAATAAAACGCCCTGTGAGATATCAGGGGAGCATGATGCCCCATCTTGAAATATATAAAATAAAATAATTCCGAATATTAAGAACTAATTATAGCGGTCAAGTGAAACATCACACGTTTTATTATATACTGTGCTTTTGAATAAATACTGTGCGCCTCTGATATCATGAAGATAATGGTTCCTCCACTGTACTTGTCTGTTCCAGTTTCACGCTTGCTCTGCCTGTTGCTTGCTCTCAGGGTGAAGCAGTGCCCGATAGCGGCAACACCGCTATTTGGCTGATGATTTATTTTAGGCAGATGCTATTGACAGCCACTTGTAAACCAGTCCCCATTTCTCCCGCGTGTTAATTATCACTCCAGTTGCTAGACCTCAGGCTTTGCAGTGCTAATGCTTTCACTCTTTGCTGGGCAAATATCGGGGTGTCCCGTCCAACAAAATGTTTTTTTCTCAATGGAAATAGGGAATGTTAAATCTACTTTAACGAACGTGGACAGCCATTATTCAAAACTATGGACACAGCAGAAACTTGCCTGGACAACAGTTAGCAAACAACGATTTCACCTCGGGTCAATAGGTCATCTTTTAAAACACAATATATTTACAACACCAATAAGTTTGTGATGGTTAACGACATTAACCTACGATTCTGAGTTATAACCTTATCTCTGTCCTCATTGAGACTGTCAAAATCGATACTTAAAATTAATCCGTTTAGATGCCAATAAAATGTAGGAATGCAAAGGCGCTAATAACATGAAAACGGGTGCGTAATTGCAAAATATTAAAAATAAATTCACTTGGGAGAACTGAGGAAAGTTGCTTCCGGGGAAACTGTACCCCACTTTAAAGGACAAGTGAATAGGTGTGCAAACAACCGCTGACAGAGGTTACCAATGTAAAAACACACAGGTTTCTTTCTCTTTATGTTAAATCCGCATAATAGTGTTGCGGTCGTTAAGCAAATCCGTCAACCAAAGTAAGTTTATTTGTGGGCACAGTTAAACTTTTGACTGGGCTTCCAACCGCAACACTGAAGAATAAAATAAACAGCACGAGGAAAGATAAATAAACTTGCTCGGCGAGCCTGATGTGGCGCGACTTACTTGAGAAGGCACGGGTAATCCCCCAGAGGACTGAGCCTGCTTTGTGTTAAATGTTTAAAGATTTCAAACGACGGAGTTTATTCCTACTGCAAACACTTCTATTTACAAGGTCAAGTATACCAGCACTCGACGGGTGCTTAAGAGTGTAATTATTTATCTAAGGGCGTTTTGAGTGATCAGGAACCCTGACAAGGGAGCCCAGGTTGAGCGCACACAGAAAAATATATGCATAGGTCCATCCAGTTATTGCTTCTTACAGTGTTTTTACATCTTTGATTCATTTCCCTCGCTGCCGCAGGACTAATAAAAGCAGAAACTTCTAGAATGCTTTCAGGCCAAACAACTGCAATTCACAGCACAAATTTGTGGTAAAATGTAACTATGTAACTCCTAGCGAGTTACGTATTACACTAAACTTGGAATCTTGACAGGGAGCATCTCATCTGGAAATATATAAAGGAACGCTGCTTTTCATAGCAACTTGTTCCGAGCCGAAACATAATATCGAGACAATTAAGTATGATTTTTTTTCAAATCCTTTTGTATGTTCAGTCTACAATGAGCATGTCAGTCAGTGCTGCTTGGCCAGACACCAACAGCTGTGATGTGCCTCCCCTTGCACCAGTATATTAAATGTAAAAATGACTTCGCCAATGATTCGTAATTTAGATCTTTCTGGAGTCAGCGGTTCAAACATACGAAAGGCCAGCGGAAACCCAATTAATCGAAAGTCAATGCTCGGCCCCAGCTGTCAGCTGTGAAAACAGCAAATGTAAAGGCGCTGGAAGTTTGGGAAACTTTCGTCTCTTACACGCTCGCGAACACATTATCAAACATCGCGCAAATATATCTAGTGAACCGCCAGCGTTTTCACTTTCACTCAACTCTGAATAGACGCGCACAGTCTTGCGAAGCTTTTTTTAAACTAGATGACTCTTTATGGCTTCTATGAAAATACAATGTTAACGGCAGCCTTACAAACTGATTTTAAAAGAACAATTTTTATCGAGGCCAAATTTTAAATATCTCTCCATTTCCAAAAATACATATTTAAAAGATAACCTTTTTTTTCAAATCTATATGTTTGCATCTTAAATTGCTCAACTGGGATCGCCGAGAATTCATTATAAATCAATTTCCCTTTAGAATAAGTATTGAAATTCTGTACCTTCGCTGGTAAAGTATCACTGCATTCTTTCACAGCTCGATGCTAAACCAGAGCTGTGGTTAAGTCTATATTTCAATAAATTATTCCCCAAATGTATACATTTGTAACTTTATACACACACAACGACTGGTTAAAAAAACACCAGTCATATAAGATTTATACTAGTTGCACTAGAGATTAATTCCACACCTCTAATACAACCGAAAATACAAACAAATCTTACCAGAATTAAATTTATATAAAGGTCTATTAAATTGTCTTTTTATATTGAAGATGGCAGTGCAGAGCTTCTTTTTTGAAGAAGGATAAAAGTTGTATTGTTCATTTATAACCTGGCGATTAGTAGTAGTAAAATGGATGCCATCAAAGTCAAAACATTAGGCACTGGGACGCTGGAGGAGGCTCTGGCGCTTGGAGCGTACCTGTATGTGTCTCTATTCTCATCATCATAACTGATAACGTTGTCTCTTGGGTCGTCATCATAGTCCCAGTACTCATCCGACTCCATGTCCGAGCCGCTGCTGCCAGAGCTATGTTCAGGTCCAAAGAAGCAGAGTCTGGCCATGTTGTCCTTGATCGCCTCGCAGATGGGTCGATCAGCTCCATCGCAGACACATTCCTTAAGGAGCAAGGCTTTAGGGATGACCAGCATGCTCTCGATCACCTCCCGGCACTGATCCGTGCATTTGATGCCGTTGAAAAGTTTACCGCAGTTCTGGAGGTAGCGGCGCATGGCGTTGTTGCACTGGGGCTCCGTCTCACACTGCTGGCGGGCTTCGGTGCAGCCCATCACCCCGTCCCGGTTGCGGGTCCTCGGCAAGCAGGGCTCGATGGCACGTTTGGTCCTTTTGCACAGCTCGTCGTGGACGCAATCGCAGTTCTCCAGCATGGGCCCGTTCTGCGTGTGGTTGAGGTGGATAAGAGCTGAAAGGCAGTGGCTGGGACACCGTCTGGTCTCCAGGCTTAAGACTGATCTGCAAGCCTCCATATACTGATCGTACGCAAAGTTGCAATCGGGCTCGACCTGGCACTGCAAGATGGCTTGCCAGCAGATCCACCGGGCCAGCACTCGAGAATTGCTCAAAAGGAGCAGTAAACAGACGAGAATGTGGCTCCCGATTCGGATCAAGCCAGCGAGACTTGCCATCGTCTTGATGTCTGAAAGTTTGCGAGTTCGCTCGTTTTTTGCATAAGGGATGGCTGGTGTCACGCATCCATTCAGAAGTCCCGTGCGATGCAGCAGAGTTTCTTTCTTACTATGTTGTGCAGAGTGAGGACGACTGTGTGCTTCTCGCCTGCTTTTCCGTCAACATACTGCAGGCAATGCTACCCACAGTTTGACTACGGTTCTTTTTACGGGAAAGACTTCCCTCCTCCCCACACAAAAAAACACTCCAATGTGCTCTAATTACCTCTGCAGCGCCTGATTATCTATTCAACAAACTGCAAACAAATAGCGGGCCAGCCTCTCCACATCCTGGTCACTCAGGCCGCCTCGCCCCGCCCTCTCGGCTCGTACCGCGCCCTGTGATTGGTTCACTGACCTCCCTCCCGCCCTGTGATTGGCTCATTTCTCTTCCCTCCCGCCCTGTGATTGGCTCACTGAACCCCCTCCCGCCCTGTGATTGGCTCACCGCTCGCCCTCTCTGTGTGTGATTGGCTCACTGACCCACCTCTCTCTGTGTGATTGACTCACTGTTCCCCCTCTCTCTGTGATTGGCTCACTGACCCCCCCTACCGCTCTGTGATTGGCTGACTGACACCCCCTTCCTGCTCTGTGATTCGCTCACCGCTCCCCCTCCCACTCTGTGATTGGCGTATTGCTCCCCCTCCTGCTCTATGATTGGCTAACTCACCCCCTCCCGTTCTGTGATTGGCTCGTTGCTCCCGCCACCCGCTCTGTGATTGGCTCACTAAACTCCCTCCCGCCCTGTGATTGGCTTACTGAACCCCTCTCGCCCCGTGATTTGCTTACTGACGCCCTCCCGCCCCGTGATTGGCTCATTGCTCCACCCTCCAGCCCTGTGATTCGCCTACTGACCCCCTCCTGCCCTGTGATTGGCCCATTGCTCCTCCCGCAGCTCTGTGATTGGCTTACCGCTCCCCCTCCCGCCCTCTGATTGGCTCTCCGACCCCCTCCCGTTCTGTGATTGGCTCATTGCTCCTCCTACTCTGTGATTGGCTCATAGTTGACAGGTGGCGAAATGATTGACGGTCATTCAGACCAATCAGATTCCCGGGACCGGGGATCCGGGCTGTTGCCCCTGGTGTCGACATTCTTCCCGCCTTGTGAGTGTGTGCTTCCTGTCTCATCTTCCCCCTCCGGTGGGGCTGCTGCTTAAACACTGGTTGCAGTTTACCGGAGAGCAACCTCCACATAGAGATTATCTGAAGCCACCAACAAGAGGTGTTATCTTGCCCAACTTCCAGTTGAATATTCCCCTATCCAGGACAAAGCAGCCCGCCTGACTGCTACCCCTTCCACAAATATTCACTCTCTCCACCACCGACACACAGGTGTACCATCTACAACAGGGGTGGGCAAACTTTTCCGTGCAAGGGCCACATTCAGAAATTCACAATTTTAAAGGGCCGCATAGTATATTAAGTAAAATAATTAATATTTAAAATAGCCAAAATAAAAGGTTTTTAAAGAAAAAAAAACAATTAATTTTTATTAATTAATATTTTAAAGTAGAAACTTTACATGAAACACATTTATTTGAAAAACAAAGTAACTCAGTTTAAAGAAAAAAAAGCAATTAATTTTTATTAATTAATATTTTAAAGTAGAAACTTCACATGAAAACACATGTTGTGCCGAGCAATGATCACCCTACTCAAGTCAACGTATCCACCCTATACCAGTAACCCAACAGCCCCCACCCCCCCCTTAAACCTCATTAACCATAAAATTAAAAAAAAACTTTTTATTTTTTAATTTTTTTTATGACTTGATCTTGGTGGGCTGCATAAAGATCTTTGGCGGGCCGTAGTTTGCCCACCCCTGATCTACAAGGTGCACTGCAGGAACTCACTTGGACAGCACCTTCCAAACCCACGGCCAATATCTTATAGAAGGACAAGAGCAGCAGATTCCTGGGAACCCCACCATCGGGAGGTTCTCCAAGTCACTCACCATTCTGACTTGGAAATATATCGCCATTCCTTCACTGTTGCTGGGGCAAAATCCTGGAACACCCTCAGCTTATGAAGGGCAACTAGGGGTGGGCAATAAATGCTGGCCTTGGCAGCCTACATTCCATATGTGAAAAAAATGCGCCTCAAAATGTATTGTTACCTTTATAAAGAATACAAGTTACTCAAAAGCTCACTCAATTAACTTAAAGCAAGATTTGAGTCATTTGGTTTTGATTTGAAATATTTTAAACTTTCTAATATTGTCTCATTCTGTCAGAAGATGAAAAATAACCTATTCCGAACAGTTTCATGATTAGCTTGAGTAAACTTTATTCGTTTGTGATGATTTGCTTCAGAATTTCTCATCTACTTCCCTACTCTTCCTCTCACTCTTCCCTTTCATTCTTTTTTCATAAATAAACCAAATAAACATATCACCTAATGTCCAATCCTCCGACCAGCATTTATCCATCATTATCTTTCTAATTGGCACTCAAATGTGTTCTGCAATTGCTGCCCGAGCCTCGGGTAGGTTAACTTCCATGGGAACTGCCTCTGCGCAATGTGCCTCCACTGGCGCCCCTTCAAAGGATTTTAATTCACAAATTTGGTACAACTTGTGTGGCCTTGTTTCTTCATAATCGCTTGTTGTCACAAGTAGGCTTCAATGAAGCTGTGACAAGCCCCTAATCGCCACATTCCGGCGCCTGTTCGGGGAGGCCGGTACGGGAACCTTGTGTTTCGGTAAGAGAGGAAATGATAAACAAAACATGCTTAAGAACTTGTGCAATGCATTTACGTTTGGCCTGTTTTTTTTATAAATTTAGAATACCTAATTATTTTTTTTCCAATTAAGGGACAATTTAGCGTGGCCAATCCACCTAACCAGCACATCTTTGGGTTGTGGGTTGAAACCCACGCAGACACGAGGAGAATGTGCAAATGCCACACGGACAGTGACCCAGGGCCGGGAGTCAAACCCGGGTCCTCAGTGTGGTAGTCCCAGTGCTAACCATGCGCCACATGCCGCTCCTACGCTCGGCCTTTTGAGTTCTTGTTGGGGGCTGCAGGTGACAGGCTATTTTCTCCAGGTGAGAAATGACACCCACCAATGCATAACATCTGACAAAAATATCGGAAGTAACTCGCAGGTAACATAAAATATATTTGCTACAATTGGAAAATGCATGCAAGGGGTATAAGGTTGTATGTTGAAATAAATAAGCAGGAAAATAAGGTTACTGACAATGAGACAGGACACATTAAACATACTAGGGTCTCTGTAATATTTAGATCTGCTCACAACCTGAATTGCAGCACATGGTGTGGATAATTGGTGCGTCTTCTTCACACATTCTTTGTATTTCATGATAAACATTAACGTTCACAAAGCAAATCGCAAATTAACGACTGTAGGAAAATCATTAGTCATTCTATGTTACCATAACACACGACAATCCATAATTAATAGCAATTATAACAAAACACCTGTAATTGCAAAATATACGTGGTACAATACTGTAATATATACTTGCATAATAAATCACTGAAGTTAATACACTTAGAATCCCGACAGTGCAGAAGGGGAGGTCATTCAACCCAGCAAGTCTGCACGACACTTTGAAAGAGCACCCTACCTAAGCCCACGTCCCCAACCTATCCACATAACCCAGTGACCCCAACTAACCTTTGGACACTAAGGGACAATTTACCATGGCTAATCCACCTAACCTGCACATCTTTGCACTGTGGGAGGAAACCGGAGCACCAAGAGGAAACCCACGCAGACATGGGGAGAAAGTGCAAACTCCACACAGTCACCCAGGGCTGGAATTGAACCCGGGTCCCTGGCTCTGTGAGGCAGCAGTGCTAACCACTGTGGCACCATGCCGCCCACTTTGTTAGGATAGACAGCAAGACTGAACTTTGAATCTAAGTTGGAATAGCGCTTTTGTAAAAATAATAATTACACTATGTTTCTTTATTTAAACACCACAGTTGATTAAGAACGTGCAAGAAACAGAAGCGGATGGATGTAATTTGATGCCATGCATTTACTAACAGGCATGGATCCAAGGTTCTTCCCTTGCTAAGTACTTTAGAATGTACTTCCTGTGGTGATTTGGCTGAAAGGATTGTCACATGGGATTTTGAAGTTAAATAAAAACTATTAAAAAGTACACAACATTTTGAAAATAGCATGGAAGTAGGAAATGATGTAGTTCTGACAACCACCCGACTCTGAAATATTTGCCGTTTTTTACTGAATGCAGGCTGTCACACGTTTTGCTGAAGTAGATAATAGTGTAAGTTAGGGAGGTATCTTACAGTGTGATGCAATCTGTTGTCAACGCTTCTATTATTTAATCATTGGCAGACTGTAACAGTACTTGATCACCAAATTCTGCTCCAAATCCTGTCCACGTCCTCCAGCTGGCTGGGGCTGCACAGCCCTTGTTCCACTCTCACCGACAGCTGTCAGCCAGAGTATGTTATGACCTGTAATGGCTTCTCTTCTTGTCTCTGGTGTGCCCCAGATCTTTCTAGTTCTC
The DNA here is from genome assembly GCF_902713615.1 of Scyliorhinus canicula. Classification (NCBI taxonomy): domain Eukaryota; kingdom Metazoa; phylum Chordata; class Chondrichthyes; order Carcharhiniformes; family Scyliorhinidae; genus Scyliorhinus; species Scyliorhinus canicula. The sequence continues at coordinate 81,079,968 of NC_052153.1, read as the reverse complement.
ATCTCGTCGCTATTCATAAGACCATAGACATAGGAGCTGAATTAGGCCATTCGGAACATCGAGGCTGCTCTGCCATTCATTCATTAAAATTTGAATTTTTTTTTAGAGTACCCAATTATTTTCTTTTTCCAATTAAGGGTCAATTTTAGCGTGGCCAATCCACCTGACCTACACATCTTTGGGTTGTGGGGGTGAAACCCACGCAGACACGGGGAGAATGTGCAAACTCCACACGGAGAGTGATCCAGAGCCGGGATCGAACCTGGGTCCTCAGCGTCGTGGGCTGCAATGCTAACCACCGTGCCACATGCCGCCCTTCTGCCATTCAATCATGGCTGATACTTTTCTCATCCCCATTCTCCTGCCTTCTCCCAGGTTATCCCAGAGCACCAGTCCGTGGATGACACTGACATTCCCTCACAGCTATCTCCAATACGCACCACCATTCCAGAAACACTCATCTTGATTGGACACCTCAGTAGAGAGGCACCTGGGGCACACATGTGTACTGGCAATGTCAGTGCTGCAGTACATCAGGTGGAGTTAGGAACTCCCGAAGGAGCGGACGGCCGAAGGGTGGCCTGACTCCAGGGACTAGCTGTCATCCAGGTGGGTCTTGGGTTTCTGGAAAGGGCAGTTCCATCAGTAATGGAGATGCCTCCACTTCTGGTGTACCATCTGGGGATCCACCCAGACATAAGGACAGAAAGGTAGACGCCAGTTAAGATGGCTCGGCTGCATCACATATAATAGCGTTGGGGGCTAGGGCACACAACGTTATAGAGATGTTTACATTTTCTTTGTAAAGTAAACACCTGTGCACAAAAGTTCCAACTAGCCCCAGTGCTCTGTCAGCAGGATGTGACGGATGGGCAGGGCTACGCTGGCTGCAGAGGGGGCACTGGTGCGGTCGGGGGGTAGAATAGGCGAACAGTGAAGGTGGGCCCCCAGATCAGACCTCTGCCCCTCCCTCCCGCACAATCCTCCCCCCCCCTCGCACCCGATCCCACCTCTGCCACCCCCAGGGTTCGGTGGAACCCCAGATGCAATGGCCAGCTCACATGCAGAGTTCACCCAGGTGGATGGTAGAAAGAACTAGTGTGGGCAGGAGTCAGGTGTCAAATGAAGCGGAGCACCAGAGCTCATCAAAAACGGGTCGCCATTATCCTCCGTCCCATGGACAAGGCCTGCTGTTACTGCCAACCCGCACCCACAGGTAGGAATCACAGAGGGGGTCGCAGGGTTGAGGGGGGATGGTGTAGGATGGGTGGTCATTGGGGGGTAGGGGGGGAGTTGTCCAGAGGGGAGGGGGCGGTGCGTGGTGGGGGTTGGGATGTACCTGTGATTGGCCAGGCCCCCAGAGGTGCACCTCGAAGGTGTGGGGAACTGTCAAGTGTGCCATGATGAAAGCGTCGTGCACACTGCCCGGCTATCGGGCGCAGATGTGCATGAAGTGCAGCTCACGGTCACACACCAGCTGCACCTTCACTGAGTGAACCCCCTTTCAGTTTGTGAAGACTGAGCCTGTGATGGGCCGGTGCTCATACGGTTACATACACTCCGTCCATCACTCGGTCATACGGTTACATACACTCCGTCCATCACTCGGTCATATGGTTACATACACTCCGTCCATCACTCGGTCATACGGTTACATACACTCCGTCCATCACTCGGTCATACGGTTACATACACTCCGTCCATCACTCGGTCATATGGTTACATACACTCCATCCATCACTCGGTCATACGGTTACATACACTCCGTCCATCACTCGGTCATATGGTTACATACACTCCGTCCATCACTCGGTCATACGGTTACATACACTCCGTCCATCACTCGGTCATACGGTTACATACACTCCGTCCATCACTCGGTCATACGGTTACATACACTCCGTCCATCACTCGGTCATACGGTTACATACACTCCGTCCATCACTCGGTCATATGGTTACATACACTCCGTCAATCACTCCTTGTACCTGGGGCATCCTGGCAATGGTGACGAACCCTGCCGCCCGGGCATCCTGGTGGGCTCGGTCCACATTTAATTTGATAAATTGTGCCGACCGGGATTATAGACGGCACGGATGGACCTGTGCATCGAGACTATGAGATCCCGGACAGGTCCCCACTTGATGCCTGGAAGGACCCCTTGGTGTAAAGGTTCAGGGAGACCATCACCTTAACAGCCATCAGGAGGGAGTGTCCTCCCCCATGCCCCCACGGTTACAGGAATGCCATAATCCAACAGTTATGTCGCACTGTCCCGCTGCTCAGCCAACCTCTGCAACAGCATGCCCGGTGCGACAGGTCCTTGAATGACAGACGTTGCCAGTACACATGAGGCCTGATACGGTGCCTCCTTCCCACCTCCTCCTCAGTCTGTTAGGCAGCCGGTTCTCCATTCTCATTGGCTGGCTCCAGTTCCTTTGGGGCAGGCTCAGCCGCAGCAGGCTCCTCCCCGAGCAGCTCCTGCTCACACAGCCTCAGTGCATCCACCTATCCTGTGGTGGATAGGATGAAGGCCACCGTTCCTGGTGGAATTCTGAAGTCCATTGTCTGCAGGGGATGAAAGGCAGATATGTTAGAATGATGCGTACCCCCGTACCCAACCAGGTCCACCGGGCTAAAAGGGAGCCCCTGCCTGCACTGCATCCACTGCCCCGGCATGCCTCCCTACCCTGCCCCTCCCTCATCCCCACATCCACCCCCGGCCGTTCGTTCTGACACTCTGCCCTCCACACTGCACCCCTAGATCTGCCGGTGCCCAGCGGGGGATCTCTGACTCAAGCACCTGTCCCTGCCGGCAGGGGTACCAATGACTGGCACTACCCACGAAGGGATACCTGTGAGCATTACCTCTGTGTGGGCCGCGTGATGCCCCGCCAGTGGGTGCTGTCTGGTTGTGGTGGGTGAGGGGGGTTGGTAGGGTGGCAGGAGGGGTTCGGGGGTTGGGTTGGGGGCATCCTTATGGCCAGTGTCACTCTACGCAACCAGGGGGCATGGTGGGCGGTCAGTGGGTGCACAGCAAGCTGACTGCCTTGCAATCCGCGGCAATGGTGGTTCGTGCCATGACATTCCAGTCCCGCGGGGGTTACCCCGATACGACGGTCCATCCCCTGGTAACCACCCGTTACTCCCACCGGTCCTGGCAGATGCCACCCACATGCCAGCCAGCCATGCCAGCGGCAGGACCGGCAGCCCACGCTCGCGCTTCTGGGAACATGCCCTACCTCCTCTCTCTCCCTCAGTAACCGCGGCATCTGTTTTCCTATTTTTAAAACAACCAGTGAAACCTCCCGCTGTTAATTCCTCCTGGCAGAGGCAGAACATTGTGGGAGCCCCGGAGAATACCGGGTCAGACCTGTTAATGATATGCCAATGGCGTTGACTGTACGTGTGGAGTAGAACGCATTGACACTACTGTCGAGGCACCAGAGCTTTACATAGAGCATTATACAGTTATGAAACACACCTTCATGACCTGCAACGTGGATTGTAGCAGACTGGTTCGTCAGTCTGAGTAGCTATAGAGGTTTAACAGTTAAAAAAGTGAAATGAAAATCACTTATTGTCACGAGTAGGCTTCAATGAAGTTACTGTGAAAAGCCCCTAGTCGCCACATTCCGGCGCCTGTCCGGGGAGGCTGGTACGTGAATTGAACCGTGCTGCTGGCCTGCTTGGTCTGCTTTAAAAGCCAGCGATTTAGCTCAGTGAGCTAAACCAGCCCCAGTTGAGTCGAATCCAACTGAATTCAACAATATAAGTGTTGAAGCTATCTCCATATCTGAACCTTCCTTTGTCAGAGTGCACATCAAGGAAGCAGCTGATGCTAAGTCAAGAGCATAACAAGACATGGTACCAGTGAGTGACTGTTTCAATCCATATAGTTACAACTCAGCAAACAGTGACAACCAGCAGCAACACCCAGGCAAGATGATTGAGATTCCGGTGCCACAGCGGCTCACGTGCCACGGCAATCTCAGTAAAAACTGGCGTGCATTCAGGCAAAGGTTTGAGATCTTCCTGATGTTATGGGAGCGGCGTTTTCAGAACCCCAAAATGTATCATGGAGTTCAACCAACCTCTCCCTTTAATGTATTGTTGCTTTTGAAGCACACAGCTTGGTCTCCAGGTGTGGTATTACAATTATGGACACGTGGGTTTTTAAACACAAAACAATGTTTATTCCATGAATTCAACTTAACCTTTTTACATAAACATTGGATCCCTTAACACCCCTTACTTCAAAGATAACACCAAAAATAATACAGCACTAAATAATCTCTCAAAATGTTCCTTCAAACCTCCAAAAGACTTAACACCTTTAAACAGAAACACATCAGGTTAAAGACATTACTATTATGAGTTTAAATCACCCAAATGATTCAGAGATATTCTTTCCTGGCAGAGATCACAGCAGATCCAGCTCACTGCAAAACACAGACACACCCAAGCTCTTTTTCTTCATGCAGCTCTCAGGAAACCAGCCAGGCACTTTTCAGCTGCTCTCTCAAACTGAAACTAAAAGCAGAAGTGAGCTCAACTCAGCTACCCCCACCCCCTGACATCACTTCAGTAATATGAGCTGCTCCATTTCTTAAAGGTACATTGCTTAAACATCTATTTCTTAAAGGTACTCTCACATGACACTGGTAGCACCCGACCTACAAGACATGGCCGATACTGAAAAGACAGAGCTTCTGCTCGCCATTGCCGGTGCCAGAGCAGAAAAAATCTTCAAAACATTCAAGTTCTCCAAAGGTCAAAACAGGAGCGACTTCCAGGCAGTCCTGGACAAATTCGAACAATACTGCAAGGAAAACACAAACAAACCAACAGAAAACGGTAAGCGAGGCGCCAGTACTCACCACAAGGCCAAGGTCCTGGAGCAGAGAACAACAATTTTGATCGGCGGTCATCTTAAAAAGGTACCGCACATGCGCAGTTGAGAGAAATGCACAAAGTAAAGGAGCAGCGATCTGCGCATGCGCAATCGCTTCCTACGCACTTAGTCACACGCTACGTGACGTCAGAGGCCCCAGACCACGCCCACTTAAAGGGGAAATGTCCCAAAACAAGAAAACATTTTTTTAAAGCCTCAAAACAAGATTCTTTCACCTGGAACAACAGCACAATGCCTGACATTCGACCAGCAGCTGAAAGTAACCTCCGCAGAACCCTGCAACAAGCAGTTAGCACCACCCAAAGAGATGATACAGTCCTTGAAGACTACGACTCCGACCTTGATTTCTTCTTTGGACATCACGAGCCCAATGCCAGCTCCGACACAAACGTGATGATATGGTCCTAGAAGACTACGACTCAGACGAAGGTTTCATCATTGGAGATGGCGACCCCAGTACCAAATCTGAACTGCAACGAGATGTGTTCTACAGTGAAGAATCCGACACAGACGCGGATGTGCTCTACAGATTTGAGGATCTTCAGCCCAGCATATATGACATCCCGACTCGTGAGTGCAGGATTATGCTGCAGCCTGATGCCAAGAGACAGAGAGCAGTACAAGCCCACAGAGAGCGGCCTGCTGCCACACACAGCGTGGTCCACGCACCGCGAAGAGTCCCCGACTCCACACAGAGAGTGGTCCACGCACCACAAACGATCCCAGCCTCTACACAGAAAGCGATGAAAGACTTCACAGTGCAACAACTGCACGTCTCCACTCAAAACGTGACTCCAGTGTCACAAGACTCCACAGCGAGCTCATGGACAGACTCCACGATAGAAGCAACGCAAGACTCCAAAGCGCAGTCCTTGCATGAACAAGACCATGAGGGTCTAGCAACCTCCTCTGAGCAACCAGCAGCAGACAATGCAAGTCTGCCACGCTCAAGTGAGCAACAGCAAGACTATGACAGTCTACCAAGCTCCATTGAACAACAAAGCGACTATGACAGTCCACCCACATTGTTTGAGCCACCAGAAGAAGACTCTGACAGTCTACCCAGCTCAAGTGAATGACAAGAAGCTACTGAGGCTCTATCCACTGTATGTGAGACAAGTGACGACAGCATCCCACTTCCCATACAAGACATGCAATGTGACAGACCTCAGCTAGTGTGTACAGAGACACTCGACGATCACAGTGAGACTACTGGTGACTCCGGTGACACCACGTTACTTCAAACCTCATTCGCTCGAGGTTCTCCACAAGCAAATGCATTCCTGAACATTTGACTCCGGACGGGGAGCATCAAGAAACCTCAGCTGATTCAAGTGAACCTGCAATGACTCCAGATAGGGAGCGGCAAGAAACCAAAGCTGATTCAGGTGAAACAGACCAGACTCCAGATGGGGAGCATCGACAAACCAAAACTGACTCCAGACAGGGAGAATCAACAAGCCAAAGCTGATTCAAGTAAGCCGGACCTGACTCCAGACGGGGAGCGCCGCAAACTCAGTGACGGCACGCTCAAGGTGACAGCAGATGCCACAAAGCACGCTGACACAAGTAACTGTGTGAAGGACTCGTATTCTCCACAGAGTGTGGTCCTTGAGCGCAGCAAACATAACAGAACCATCCAACACAACAACATAACCTATGAAAACCACATCAACGACAATAACAAGAAGCGTACCAAAGGCAACAACGTCGACAACAAGCACGACAAAAACGCCACTGGAACTATGACTGATACGACATGGTACAACTCTGCAAATGCGGGACACTGTTACTGCTCAGCTCAGTACAATGACATACATGGCAGGACGATGCATCTTACCAATTCATGTTGCTACACTACCAACAGGCAACCCAGCTTTCCGGACAGATTGCATACATCGCTACCACAAGCATCAGAAGAAAAAAAACTCCAAATCAGACAACAAAGTGATTTGACCACTTCTTGGTTCCTCGCGCACAGGGACAAGGTTGGCGTTTACAATGCAATGCCACCATCAACATCACCACCTCACCAACCCAACAAGAAAGACGTTCGACCATAATAATTAATGAATTTTGGACTCATACATATGATTTGGACTTATTGTTTAATGATCAATGTTATCATAACTTGTACAGAGCATCACTTATCTACCTGTTTTTGTTCAATTTTCTTTAACAGTGTACAGAAAATATGTAACACGAAAAATGGGGGATGTGATGATATGCATCACTGTTAATACACAAGGGGTTAATGTAAATACACGTAAACTAGCTAGACACTAGAGGGAGTACCAGAGACACGACACACAGACATTCAATCAATAGGTCAGTAAGATAGGACACGACCAATGGGCATTCACAATACACACAGAGGTGACACTACCACAGGAGGGCATTACACCAACCCATATATAAACGGCACATCACACATGATCCTCCTCTTTCCAGTGGCGACACTCAGTGAGTACAGACACAGGGTTAATTGAACATCACACCCACCACGTGGATTGTAGCAGACTGGTTCATCAGTCTGAGTAGCTATAGAAGGATTAACAGTAGAGTCGAATCCAAGTAGGAGAATTGTTGATAGTTCAATAAACGTGTTGAAGCTATCTCCACATCTGAGTCTTCCTTTGTCAGAGTGCGCATCAAGGAAGCAGCTTATGCTAAGTCAAGAGCATAACAAGACAGATACTTGTCTGGAATGATAGCTTTATTGACTGCCTTAATGGTCCAAGTTCACCATTTTAGCATTGTGCGATGACTAGGTTTGATATCCACGGTGATGAATCAATTCACTCAACAATACCATCTGCTTCTCATCTTTTTGGCTCCTGTGACACTTTGATGCAAATTGCAAATGGCAACCACCTCAAATTTTGTAATAGTGTTCTGATTTGGCTCTTCTATGGACAGTGATGTAATTAAGTAGGTTGATCATCCCCTTAACATCTGACAAACTGAAGAAACAATCTTCAGGAATTCGCTAGATGTTGAACTTAGTCCAGAGAGCATTCTGCAATAATGAAATATCCCCTTAACATTGTTCAAATCTGATACTTTCCCACCAACATTGATGAGCAGCGATACTGAGAACAAGAACAAAGAGAACAAAGAACAAAGAAAATTACAGCACAGGAACAGGCCCTTCGGCCTTCCCAGCCTGCGCCGATCCAGATCCTTTATCTAAACCTGTTGCCTATTAAAATGTATTACTTGTCATCTTCCTCCCCATCAAAAACCTGGGAATAGTTACGACTGGAAGACTTTCGGAATATTGGATTCTAAATATTGGGCAATTTAATGGTTAAACTCCTGGGGTTGGGGTGTGTTTGACTGCGGTTATCATGTTTGTTTAAAAGAATTCTGCTTTGCAGAGCCAGGATGCTTTTAGCGGCCAGAAGGTGAAATTGACCAAGGAATGTGTGTTTCAAAGAACAAAGAACAAAGAGAGCCTGCAACCTTGACTGAGCATTCCTTAAAATGATTTGGTACTTTACAGCTTATGATGGTATATACTTGCTGTACCTCACTCTCAGGAAGAGATTTAACCATGTGTCAAACTGATTGAGTCCTCTTCTTTGACAATCTGTACACCTTTGCAAAATGATTCCACTTCAAGCATGAGTTACAGTTTTCTCCTAAAGCTTGACATGGCGTTGTTACTTGAGAAGCATTTCCAAAATTTGGCTGCGATGAGGCACATGTTGATGAGACTGCTGGGCCTCTTTATCCAGAACACTTGCATCTGAGCTGGTTTGGCAAGCTGTGTCTGCAACCCTGAGCCTGTGAGTGAAGTTCTGTGTAAGCTCTTCGAATCAAACATGGCAGATTCAATTTGGAAAGTCATGGTATTTATCAATGTTAAACTATTGTCATCCACGAGGAGACATTCCCTAATTCATGGAATTCAAGTATTTTCAATTAATTTTTTAAAATTATAAATTTAGAGTACCCAATTATTTTTGTTTTCCAATTAAGGGGCAATTTAGCATGGCCAATCCACCTAACCTGCACATCTTTGGGTTGTGGGGGTTAAACCTACGCAGACATGGGGAGAATGTGAAAACTCCACACGGACAGTGAGCCAGGGCTGGGATTTGAACCCAGGTCCTCGGCCGCAGTCCCAGTGCTAATCACTGCGCCACATGCCGCCCCGTCTTTTCAATTAATTGATCACAAGTTTGGTCATTGGTTAGTGTGCCAAATTTAAAAGTAGAAGCCAATTGTTACATCACTGCCGCATATTGTTTTGTGGGCTCACTGTTTTCCTTAATTCTCTATAGAATGTAAATCATTCAGTCATCACACTTTTCTTTGGGTCAAAGTATTTTTTGAGAGCATTTAACATTGTATCAATGATAGACGTGTCTTCCGCCGACCGCTGCAACAGATTCACAGCAGACGCCATCTCCATGGCCCTGCACTCTACCCTGGAACACCTAGATAACAAAGACACCTATGTCAGACTCCTATTTATCGACTACAGCTCAGCCTTCAACACCATCATTTCTACGAAACTCATCTCCAAACTCTGTGGCCTTGGCCTCAGCTCCTCCCTCTGCGACTGGATCCTGAACTTTCTAACCCACAGGCCGCAACCAGTAAAGATAGGCAACAACACTTCCTCCACGATCATCCTCAACACCAGTGCCCCACAAGGCTGTGTCCTCAGCCCCCTACTATACTCCTTATACACCTGAGACTGTGTGACCAAATTCCCCTCCAACTTGATTTTCAAATTTGCTGATGATACCATTGTAGTGGGTCGGATTTCAAACAATGATGAGACAGAGTACAGGAATGAGATAGAGAATCTGGGGAACTGGTGCGACGACAATAATCTCTCCCTCAATGTCAACAAAATGAAGGAGATTGTCATTGACTTCAGGAAGCGTAGTGGAGAACATGCCCCTGGCTACACCAATGGGAATGAAGTAGAAAGGGGCGAGAGCTTCAAGTTTTTAGGTGTACAGATCACCAACAGCCTGTCCTGGTCCCCCCATGCTGACATTATAGTTAAGAAAGCCCACCAACGACTCCACTTTCTGAAAAGACGAAGGAAATTTGGCATGTCAGCTATGACCCTCACCAACCTCTACAGATGCACCATAGAAAGCATTCTTTCTGGTTGTATCACAGCTTGGTATGGAGCCTGCTCTGCCCAAGACTGCAGGAAACCACAAAAGGTCGTGAATGTAGCCCAGTCCATCACGCAAACCAACCTCCCATCCATTGATTCTATCTATAATTCCCGCTGCTTCAGATAGGCAGCCAGCATAATTAAGGACCCCACGCACCCCGGACATACTCTCTTCCACCTTCTTCCGTCAGGAAAAAGATACCAAAGTTTGAGGTCATGTACCAACCAACTCAAGAACAGCTTCTTCCCTACTGTCATCAGACTTTTGAATGGACCTACCTCGTATTAAGTTGATCTTTTCTCTACACCTTGCTATAACTGTAACATTATATTCTGCAGTCTCTCTTTCCTTCTCTATGTACAGTATGCATTGTTTGTACAGCATGCAAGAAACAATACTTTTCACTGTATACTAATACATGTGACAATAATAAATCAAATCAAATCAAATTCTTTCATAGAATAATAGAATTCTTACAATACAGAAGGAGGCCATTCAGCCCATTGAGTCTGCACTGGGCACTCTCGTAGGCCCACTCCCCCACCCTATCCCCATAACCCAGTTGCCTCACCTAACCTTTTGGACACTATGGGGCAATTTAGCGTGGCCAATCCACCTAACTTGCACATCTTTGGACTGTGGGAGGAATCCGAAGGAAACTCATGCAGACATGGGGAGAAAGTGCAAACTCCGCACAGTCATCCAAACCCGGAATTGAACCAGGGTCCCTGGTACTGTGAGGCAGCAGTGATAACTACTGTGTCACTGTGCCAGCCTTCTTTGAGTTGCTCAATTGCTCTTATGCTATGGTCTTCTGCTCTGAGACACTGTACAAGCCTCACCTTCTTGTGGATCACTGCTACATCTGGCCTGTCCATCACTGTAAGAAGCAAGTAGGTCCTGAGTCCCAAAATTTGTTGATCCCTAGGGTGGATCTTCTGATGAAGAAAGAAACAGTGCTGGAGTTGGTAAATTTAAACTTTTTCCCATCATCCACATTCCCAGTTTGTTGCATATTTTATATCCCGAAGCTATGCAGCGAGTACACTCATTTCTCTGTGTGAGACAGGTTTTATTTAACATGTCTACTCCATGCTTACAACTCTTGCTTCCAGTAACTTCCACAGTTTATTTACTTTTCTCTGAGTTTATACCCAGGCTTAACTAATCAAGTACAGTGAGCAACAATAGTAAACAGACTCACAAAATTAAACATAGAACTGGTGAACGCCTCTGAATGTTTCATGTGTTTCATCCTCTATCAGGTTTCTCCCCAAATGCTGACTGACCTGTTTCATGTTTCCAGCAATTCGTGTTTTTAATTTCAGATTTTCAGCCTATTTTTGTTGCATTTTTAGATTACAGATAGTTTGTACAGATGGTCCTTGCAGATTATGGGAGATATACCCTGTTGCTTTGATGTTTCCACTAAAAGGATGAGTTCTCAATTTGCAAAGTTAACTGTCATAGTTACGTGTATATATGATAGACTAATGCACACATTTGCAAACGATCTCAAACCCTGTCTCAAAGCCTTGCTTTCAGTAGTTACATAAATGTATTCTACTGCTAGAAATGAATGAAAATATTTCAAAAGGCTACAATTTACAACTCAAAATAACCCCAGGTAGAGCTAATATTACAATCTCGATTTAAATTAGTAACATAAAACATTTGACAATACAATGGAGAACGATAAAAATGATACAGCTAGTTGCACTCATGATAATTGTGGAAGTGGACAGAATAAAAATTTCAACCAAAATAAATCAACACTTGTACGATATGAATTGACCACTCAATAAAAGAAATGTACCTCAATAAACAACACCCTTTGTAGTTAATATTACACAAGCAACATCAAAATAAAACATTAAAGGGGATAGGCCAAAAGTGAGGCAAAATAATCATTAGCTCAATGAGTGCCTTATACATTGTTACATTCACTACGTCGTTAACATTTGATAGTTTGTTGATACTAACAAATAAGCTATTGCCGACTAATTGTGTTCTTAATGTAATGTCCCAAAACACTTAACAAATGGAAATAGAGGAACAGGCATTGATCCAGGGAGGGAGATTAGGGTGTCATTGCCCGAAAACTTGGTTGAGTAGGTGGGCGGTCAATTTTAAAGAGAAGTGAAGCGAGTTAGGGCTTTAAGGATTGTGTTCCAGAGGAAGAGATATGGCAACTGAAGGCTTCGCTATCAAATAGAAAGTTAATATAAGGGAATGTGTGCAAAGGCTAAATGTAGGGCACCAAAGAGTATTGGTGGGTTGGGGTTAGTGGTGGCAGTGATATCAGGTTAACAGGTTTCATACGTTTTAAAAAATATATTTTTATTAGGGTATTTGCAAATTTTTGTAATAATAATAACGACATAAACATTTCCACCCCATCACAATCTTCACACACCCCAACCATAAAACAATATTCCGGCCCTCCCCCCGCTGACATTTTTAATTTTCCCCGAGAAAGTCGACGAATGGCTGCCACCTCCGGGCAAATCCAACCATTGACCCTCTTAAGGCGAACTTTATTTTCTCGAGACTGAGAAACCCAGCCATGTCACTAGCCCAGGTCTCTACACTCGGGGGCTTTGCGTCCCTCCACATTAATAAGATCCGTCTCCGGGCTACCAGGGAAGCAAGGCCAAGACGTCGGCACCTTTCGCCCCCTGAACTCCCGGCTCTTCCAACACTCCGAAGATTGCAACCTCCGGACTCGGCACCATCGGTGTTTTGAGTACCATGGACATTGCCTTTGCAAAACCCTGCCAAAACCCTCTAAGCTTCGGGCATGCCCAAAACATGTGGACATTTTTGCTGGGCTTCCCACACACCTCGCACACCTGTCCTCTACCCAAAAAACTTGCTCACCCTGGCCACCGTCTTGTGTGCCCAGTGGACTACCTTGAATTGTACCAGGCGAAGCCTGGGCACGTGATGAGGATGCATTAAGCCTGCTTAGGGCATCCGCCCACAGACCCCCCCTCTATCCCACCTCCTAGCTCGTCCTCCCACTTGCCCTTAAGCTCCTTCCATGGAGTTCCCTCCGCATTCAAAAGTTCCTGGTAAATATCTGATACCTTTCCCTCTCCCACCCAGGTGCTGGAGATTACTCTATCCTGTATCCCCCATGGCAGCAGCAGCGGGAAGGCCGGAACCTGCTTTCTCAGGAAGTCTCGCACCTGCAAATACCTAAACCCATTCCCTGCTGGCAATTCAAATTTATCCTCCAAGGCTTTCAAGCTGGGGAAGCTCCCATCTATAAATAGATCACCCATCTTCCTAATTCCTGCCCTTTGCCATCTCCAGAACCCACCATGCAGCCTACCCGGTACAAACCGATGATTATTATAAATCGTGGTCCAAACCGATGCTCCCTCCACTCTCTTATATCTCCTCCATTGCCTCCAGATTCTCAGAGTCGCCACCACCACCGGACTTGTGGAGTATCGGGCCGGCGAGAACGGAAGAGGTGCCGATATCAGTGCTCCCAAACTTGTGTCTTTACATGACGCCGCCTCCATCCGCTCCCACACTGACCCCTCCCCCACTGCCCACTTCCTAATCATGGCAATATTAGCCGCCCAGTAGTAATTGCAGAAGTTCGGCAGCGACAACCCACCCTGAAGTGTTGGGCAGTGTAGACTTGTGAAGCTAACATATGCCACCAACACTGAAGAAGGTTCAACTCTATTTTATTAACTACTTATAAAATAATAGACATACGAGAACTGTGGGTTTAAACGGTGCTAGTTTAACTAGAGACCTGTGTCTGTCTGAACCAGTTGAATCTCTCAGCTCGTGGTGTGAGTCTGTACTAAACTCGATGAGCTCTTGTGCATCTGAGAGCCAGCATCCAGAATGAGCGGGAAAAGTGATGCCCTCTGTCTTTATAGTGCGTGTGTTCTACCTGGTGATTGGCTGCGGTGTTTGTGCATGTTGATTGGTCCTAGTGTATGTCCCTCAGTGTGTGTCTGCCCCATGATATACTGGTGTATATTATGACATCCCCCCCCTTTTTTTAAATTGTTGATGTGAATGTGTGACAATAAATAGTGTGGGTGTGTGAAGAATGTTCCTAACTACATGTGAGGTGCGAAGACATATGTACAAATCTATATACAGGAAAACAAAGCTATATACAAGGGAAGGTGCCTGGTGCAGATAATTAATATGCAACAAATTGAACAGGAACAGTGCTATATATAAACCAATAGAGAACGATTAAACAAGGAAGGAAACATCTCAGAGAGTCCACATTTTTGCAAAGTTCATAAATTCAGTCTCTGACGTGGGCAACGAACTCTGGTTGACCGCCTTAAGGGTGGGTCAATAGCCGCCAGGTCAGGGGCTGCAACACAGTCAGGAGGAGGCAGAGTGACCAGAAGCTCTGCACAGTCCATGGCAGGGTCAGCAGAGGAGCTGGGTGGGCTGCAACACAGTCAGGAGGCAGAGTGACCGGAAGCTCTGCACAGTCCATGGCAGGGTCAGCAGAGGGGCTGGGTGGGCTGCAGCACAGTTAGGGGGAGGCAGAGTGACCGGAAGCTCTGCACAGTCCATGGCAGGGTCAGCAGAGGGGCTGGGTGGGCAGGAACACAGTCAGGGGGAGGCAGAGTGACCGGAAGCTCTGCACAGTCCATGGCAGGGTCAGCAGAGGGGCTGGGTGGGCTGCAACACAGTCAGGAGGCAGAGTGACCGGAAGCTCTGCACAGTCCATGGCAGGGTCAGCAGAGGGGCTGGGTGGGCTGCAGCACAGTCAGGAGGCAGAGTGACCGGAAGCTCTGCACAGTCCATGGCAGGGTCAGCAGAGGGGCTGGGTGGGCTGCAGCACAGTCAGGAGGCAGAGTGACCGGAAGCTCTGCACAGTCCATGGCAGGGTCAGCAGAGGAGCTGGCTGGGCTGCAACACAGTCAGGAGGATGCAGAGTGACCAGAAGCTCTGCACAGCCCATGGCAGGGTCAGCAGAGGGGCTGGGTGGGCAGCAACACAGTCAGGAGGCAGAGTGACCGGAAGCTCTGCACAGTCCATGGCAGGGTCAGCAGAGGGGCTGGGTGGGCTGCAGCACAGTTAGGGGGAGGCAGAGTGACCGGAAGCTCTGCACAGTCCATGGCAGGGTCAGCAGAGGGGCTGGGTGGGCTGCAACACAGTCAGGAGGCAGAGTGACCGGAAGCTCTGCACAGTCCATGGCAGGGTCAGCAGAGGGGCTGGGTGGGCTGCAGCACAGTCAGGAGGCAGAGTGACCGGAAGCTCTGCACAGTCCATGGCAGGGTCAGCAGAGGGGCTGGGTGGGCAGCAACACAGTCAGGGGGAGGCAGAGTGACCGGAAGCTCTGCACAGTCCATGGCAGGGTCAGCAGAGGAGTGACCCAGAGGATCCCGTGACGACTGCGGAACAAGGCGAAGGGCACGCCGATTGCGGCGCCGAATGGATCCGTCCAGTAACCGGACCAGGAAGGAGCGGGGGGCCACCTGCCTGAGGACAACAGCAGGTACAGACCAGCCACCATCCGGTAGATGAATGCGAACCGTGTCGTTTGGCTGGATGTTGGGCAGCACGTGAATTGTGTGTTGCTTTTTGCTGCGCCTGAGATGTCTGCATCCTGTGGAGCATGGGGACATGGTCGAGATTGGGGGTGAGAATCGACGGCACCGTCGTCCTGAGGGTGCAGTTCATCAGTAATTGTGCGGGCGACAGCCCAGTGGAGAGCGGGTGGAGCGATAGGCCAGCAAAGCGAGATGGAAGTCAGATCCGGTATCGGCAGCCTTGCAGAGTAGCCTCTTGACTATATGAACCCCCTTTTCCGCCTTGCCATTTGACTGAGGGTACAGGGGACTGGACGTGATGTGTGCGAAGTTGTATTGCTGGGCAAAGCTGGCCCATTCCTGGCTTGTGAAGCAGGGGCCATTGTCCGACATCACTGTGAGCGGGATGCCATGTCGGGCAAACGTCTCTTTCCACGCCCGAATGACAGCAGAAGAAGTGAGGTCGTGCAACCTGATGACCTCCGTGTAGTTGGAGAAGTAATCAATGATTAGGACATAGTCCCTGCCCAATGCATGGAACAGGTCGATGCCCACCTTGGTCCAGGGCGATGTGACCAACTCATGGGGCATCAGGGTCTCCCGTGGCTGGGCGGGTTGAAAATGATGGCAGGTGGGGCAATTGAGTACCACATTGGCAATGTCATTGTTAATGCCCGGCCAATAGACAGCCTCCCTGGCCCTACGGCGACATTTTACAACTCCTAGATGGCCTTCATGCAGTTGCTCTAGGACCAGCTGGCGCATGCTGTGCGGGATCACGATGCGATCTAGCTTCAGGAGAACCCCGTCAACAACCGCCAGATCATCACAAACATTGTAAAATTGTGGGCATTGGCCCTTGAGCCACCCGTCCGTCATTAAACGCATGACACGCTGTAGTAGGGGGTCAGCCACTGTCTCGCGGCAAATTTGTACCAGGCGTGCATCTGATGCTGGCAAGTGGGAGGCTGCGAACTGAACTTGAGCATCAATTTGGCAAACAAGCCCTTCGTGATCGCATGGAGTGGTGACCGACCTAGAGAAGGCGTCGGCAACGACAAGGTCTTTGCCAGGGGTATAAACGAGTTGGAAATCATACCTCATAAGGTGTCTTATCATTCAAGTCCTTTTGTATTATGTTGACGAGCGGACGATGGTCGGTTTCAACAGTGAACTGCGGAAGTCCATATACATAGTCGTGGAACTTCACGACACCGGTCAGAAGGCCGAGGCACTCCTTCTCAATTTGCGCGTAGTGCTGTTCCGTGGGGGTCATTGCCTGTGACGCATATGCAACGGGGGCCCATGACGAGGCCTCATCACGTTGCAGAAGTATGGCTCCAATGCCAGACTGACTGCCGTCCGTAGAGATTTTAGTCGCAAAAGGCCAGCACTGGGGCCGTGGAAAGCTTGGCCTTCAGTTCCCTCCACTTGAGCTTGTAGGCAGGGAGCCACTGGAAGTCCGTTGTTTTACAAACCAGGTTTCTGAGGGCTGTGGTGTGTGAGGCGAGATTCAGAATAAACTTCCTGAGGAAATTCACCATGCCCAGGAACCGGAGGACCGCTTTCTTGTCCGCGGGCGTTTTCATGGACGTGATCGTTGCAATATTGTCCTCATCCGGCCGCAATCCTAAATTGGAGATATGATCACCTAGGAATTTAATGGGCAACTGGCTGAAGGAGCATTTGGCCCTATTGAAGCGGAGGCCATGTTCGTGAATGCGCTTGAAGACGCGCTTGAGGCGGCTGATGTGTTCCTGCGGGGTGGTGGACCAGATTATAATGTCGTCGACGTATACACGGACACCTTTGATTCCCTCCATCATCTGTTCCATTATTCTATGGAATACTTTGGACGCTGAGATGATGCCAAATGGCATTCGGTTGTAGCAGTATCTGCCAAAGGGCGTGTTGAATGTACACAGCTTTCTGCTAGATTCATCCAGCTGGATTTGCCAGAAGCCTTTTGAGGCGTCGAGTTTTGTGAAGAGTTTGGCATGGGCCATTCACACGTGAGTTCCTCACGTTTTGGAATTGGGTAGTGCTCCCGCATGATATTTCGATTAAGATGCTTAGGATCTATGCAGATCCTTAGCTCGCCGGACGGTTTCTTCACACAGACCATTGAACTCACCCAGTCGGTCGGTTCCGTGACTCTGGATATGACCCCTTGGTCCTGGAGGTCCTGGAGCTGTTGCTTAAGGCGGTCCTTAAGGGGCGCTGGGACTCTGCGAGGTGCGTGTACCACAGGCGTGGCTTTGGGCTTGAGTAGAATCTTGTATGTATACGGGAGCGTGCCCATGCCTTCGAAGACGTTGTGGGAGTGCTGGAAGATGGAGTCGAGTTGCGCCCTGAAGTCGGTGTCTGGAGAGGCAGTCACGTCACTGGAGAGAGAGAGTGAACCCTCTGCACCAAGTTCAGCAGCTTACATGCCTGCGCACCAAGCAAGGAGGCTTTCGAGGCGGCAATGACCTCAAAAGATAGGACAGTTGTGTGAGCACGGTGTGTCACCTGGAGTTGGCAGGATCCACTGGCACCGATGGCATTCCCGTTATAATCAAGCAGGTGGCATGCAGATGGCAGGATGGCAGGCTGGACACAAGGTTGCGAAGGTCAGACGACGCAGTGAGATTGGCGGAGGTGCCAGTGTCCAGGCGGAACCTTACTCGGGACCGGTTGACCGTAAGGGTGGCACACCACTCATCATCCGGATCAATGCTGTGTATCGGAATGGGCTTGGTGCTGCGCTTTGGAGACATCCTGTTCTTGGTTATGATACCAACTTGGAAGGGGGCTTGCAGGTCATCGCTGTCAAAATTGGAGGACAGGTCTGGAACAGATTCGTTGATTGTGGGCTGAATGGCCCGGATATCCCTGCGAGGCTGGCTGGATCGTCGGAAACTAGCAGGCTGGGTCGACCTGCCTAAAACAGCATAGTGGGCAAGTTTGCCACACAGCAGACAGCGTCGGGTCTTCGCAGGACATTGGTGCTTTAAGTGGGCGGAGCCACAGTTGCCGCACGCCGTTGCGTCGGCACGTTCATTGCGCCACCGCGCATGCGTGGGATGATCCAGTGAGGTGCGCACCCGCGCAGAACGGTCCTCGACGTCACCACGTTTGTTGTGGGAGCTCGCGTAAAGCGCGCGAAATGGCCGCCATCGTCCAGACTTAGGCCCTGGAGAGACTTTATAACTTGGACCTGTTCTGCCTCGTGGGGAACTTGCCGCGCCGTTTCAGCGGCCTGGATGCGGGGATATCGCGTGGAGGCGTGCTCATGGAACATGCAGGTCTCAATGGCAGTTGACAGGGTGAGCTGCTTGACCTTAAGCAGCTGCTGGCGAAGGGGCTCCGACTGCACACCAAAAACTATCTGGTCACGGGGATCATGGAGTCAGATGTGGACCCATAGTTGCAGGACTGCGCAAGGACATGGAGGTGGGTGATAAAGGACTGGAAAGGTTCGTCCTTACCCTGTGGGCGCTGCTGAAATACACATCGTTCGAAGCTCTCGTTTACCTCGACCTCGCAGTGGCTGTCGAACTTTAGGAGGACCGTCTTGAACTTTGATTTATCCTCCCCATCAGCGAAGGTGAGTGAGTTAAAGATGTGGAGGGCATGGCCCCCGGCTGTGGAGAGGAAGAGAGCAATCTTCCGTGCGTCCGAGGCAGCTTCCAGGTCCATGGCCTTGAGGCATAGCTGGAAGCGCTGTTTAAAAATCTTCCAATTGGAGCCCAGGTTCACGGTAATGCGGAGGGGCGGCGGCAGGCGGACAGTGTCCATACTGCAGGATGGCTGAGGACTGGTGGAAGGCTGATCACTGGTATGTAGGTCTCAGAAGTACTAACATCCCTCAACTACTGGTACCATGAAGTGTTGGGCAGTGTAGACTTGTGAAGCTAACATATGCCACCAACACTGAATAAGGTTCAACACTATTTTATTAACTCTTATAAAATAATAGACATACTATAACTGTGGGTTTACACGATGCTAGATTAACTAGAGACCTGTGCCTGTCCGAACCAGTTGAATCACTCAGCACGTGGTGTGAGTTTGTACTGTAACTGATAAGCTCTTGTGCTTCTGAGAGGCAGCATCCAGAATGAGCGGGAAAAGTGATGCCCTCTGCCTTTATAGTGTGTGTGTTCTAACTGGTGATTGGCTGCGGTGTTTGTGCATGTTGATTGGTCCTAGTGTATGTCCCTCAGTATGTGTCTGCACCATGATATACTGGTGTATATTATGATACACCCTCCCCCGACTGCGCTCCAGCAACACTTTCTTCACTCGCGGGGTTTTACCCGCCCACACAAAGCCCGAAATAACCTTATTCACCCGCTTGAAAAAGGCCTTTGGGATGAAGGTGGGGAGGCACTGAAAGACAAACAGAAATCTGGGGAAGACCGTCATTTTCACAGTATGTACCCTCTCCGCCAGTGATAGCGGGAGCATGTCCCATCTTTTAAAGTCCCCTTCCATTTGTTCTATGAGCCAGGATAGGCCACCTGGATTCCCAGATACCGAAAGCTCTTCCCTACCATTCTAAGCGGCAGCACTCCCAGTCCCTTCTCCTGTCCTCTTGCCTGGATCGCGAACATCACGCTTTTCCCCATGTTCAATTTATACCCCGAAAAATTACCAAATTCCCTGAGGATCCGCATAACTTCCCCTATCCCCTCCAACGGGTCTTAAATATACAAGAGCAGGTCACCTGCGTACAGCGAGAGCCGGTTCTCCACCTCCCCCCCCCCCCCCCCGAACCAACTCTTTCAGGTTCCGAGAGGCTCCTAACGCCATGTTCGATGGCTCTATGGCCAGAGCAAACAGTAAAGGGGAGAGGGGGCACCCTTGCCTCGTCCCTCAGTGTAGCTTAAAATACCCCAACTTTAGCCGGTTCGTACACACACTCGCTACTGGTACCTGATAGAGTAACCACACCTAGTCAATGAAGCCTTCACCAAACCCAAACCTTCCCAGCGCCTCCCACAGGTAATCCCACTCCACCCGATCAAAAGCCTTCTCCGCATCCATCGCTACCACCACCTCCATCTCCCCTCATTCTGAGGGCATCATAATAACATTTAAAAGTCTTCGAACATTGGCCTTGAACTGCCTTCCCTTTACAAATCCCGTCTGGTCTTCCGCTATCACCCCCGGGTCACAATCCTCTATCCTTGTGGCCAGTATCTTGGCCAGCAGTTTGGTGTCCACATTCAGTCGAGAAATTGGCCTGTATGACCCGCATTGCTCCGGATTCTTCTTCCATTTCAGGATCAATAAAATCAAGGCCTGCGACATTGTTGGGGGGAGGGCTTCGTTCTCTCTTACTTCATTGAATGTCCTCACCAGCAGTGGGCTCAATATCTCTGAAAACATCTCACAGAATTCCACCGGGTAGCCGTCCGGCCCCAGGGCCTTACCCAATTGCATGCACTCCAGCCCCTCAATTATTTCCTCAATTTCAATTAAAAGTCCTTAAACACCTCATTCACCCCCACTGGATCCAGGACCATATTCCCACTTCTACTCTTTACTCTCCCGATCTCCCAGGCCGCCTCCCTTTTCTGAGCTGGTGCGCTAACATTCTGCTTGCCTTTTCCCCATCCTCCTAAATCGTCCCCCTTGCCTTCCTCAGCTGTTCCACCAGTTTCCCTGTAGTCAACAGCCCAAACTCCACCTGTAACCTCTGCCACTCCCTCAGTAGCTCCGCGTCTGGGGCCTCCGAGTAACTCCTGTCCACCCGGAGTATCTCCTCAACTAACCTATCCCTCTCAGCCCGTTCCGCCTTTTCTCTGTGGGCCAGTATCGAGATTAATTCCCCTGACCACTGCCTTCAAAGCTTCCCAAACCGTCGCTGCAGAGACCTCCCCCGTATCATTTGTTTCCATGTAATTCTGGATGGACTTGTTTACCCGCCCACAGATTGCTTTGTCAGCTAACAACTCCACATCTAGCCTCCATAGCGGGCATTGCCTCTCGCCAAACTAATCTGCCGATCCACCCAATGTGGGGCATGATCCGACACTGCGATTGCCGAGTACTCAGTATCCACCACTCCCCGGTATTAGAGTCCTGCTCAGATCAAAAAAGTCGATGCGAGAGTAAACCTTGTGGACCTGGGAGGAAAAAGAAAACTCCTTCGCCCTTGGCCATACAAACCTCCATGGGTCTGCTCCCCCCATCTGTTCCATAAACCACTTCAATCCCTTTGCTGCGCTGGCATCCTCCCTGTCCTGGATTTTGACCGGTCCAATTCCGGATCAATGACTGAATTAAAATCTCCCCCAATGATCAAGTTATAAAGAACAAAGAACAAAGAAAAGTACAGCACAGGAACAGGCCCTTCGGCCCCCCAAGCCCGTGCCGACCATGCTGCCCGACTAAATTACAATCTTGTGCACTTCTGGGGTCCGTATCCCTCTATTCCCATCCTATTCATGTATTTGTCAAAATGCCCCTTAAATGTCACTATCGTCCCTGCTTCCACCATCTCCTCCAGCAGTGAATTCCAGGCACCCACTACCCTCTGTGTAAAAAACTTGCCTCATACATCTACTCTAAACCTTGCCCCTCGCACCTTAAACCTATTCCCCCTAGTAATTGACCCTTCAACCCTGGGGAAAAGCCTCTGACTATCCACTCTGTCTATGCCCCTCATAATTTTGTAGACCTCTATCAGGTCGCCCCTCAACCTCCGTCGTTCCAGTGAGAACAAACCAAGTTTATTCAACCGCTCCTCATAGCTAATGCCCTCCATACCAGGCAACATCCTGGTAAATCTCTTCTGCACCCTCTCTGAAGCCTTCACATCCTTCTGGTACAGTAAGAAGTCTTACAACACCAGGTTAAAGTCCAACAGGTTTGTTTCAAACACGAGCTTTCGGAGCGCAGCTCCTTCCTCAGGTGAATGGCGAGGTATGTTCCAGAAACATTTATATAGACAAAGTCAGAGATGCTGGACAATGCTTGGAATGGTAGACTACATTGGTCGAGTCGCACGAGTATGTGCCGCGTACCTGGTGGGTGGTGTTACCACGTGTAATGGTGGTATCCAAGTCGATGATCTGGCATGTCTTGCAGAGATTGCCCTGGCAGGGTTGTGTGGTGTTGTGGTCGCTGTTCTGAAGGCTGGGTAATTTGCTGCAAACAATGGTTTGTTTGATGTTGCGCGGTTGTTTGAAGGCCAGTAGTGGGGGTGTGGGGATGACCTTGGCAAGATGTTCATCTTCATTGATGATGTGCTGAAGGCTGCAAAGAAGATGTCGTAGTTTCTCCGACCCAGCAAAGTACTGGACGACAAAGGGTACTCTGTCAGTGGTGTCCCATGTTTGTCTTCTGAGGAGGTCGTTGCGGGTTTTTGCTGTGGCGGGTTGGAACTGTCGATCGATGAGTCGAGCGCCATATCCCATTCGTACGAGAGCATCTTTCAGCATCTGTAGGTGTCTGTTACGCTCCTCCTCATCTGAGCAGATCCTGTGTATACGGAGGGCTTGTCCATAGGGGATGACTTCTTTAATGTGTTTCGGGTGAAAGCTGGAGAAGTGGAGCATCGTGAGGTTGTCTGTGGGCTTGCGGTAAAGCGAAGTGCTAAGGTGACCGTCCTTGATGGAGATGAGTGTGTCCAAGAATGCAACAGAATTTGGAGAATAGTCCATGGTGACTCTGATGGTGGGATGGAATTTATTGATCTCATCGTGTAGTCGTTTCAGTGATTCTTCGCTGTGGGTCCAAAGGAAAAAAATGTCATTGATGTATCAGATGTATAACATTGGTTGCAGGTCCTGTGTGGTGAGGAAGTCTTGTTCAACTTGTGCATGAAGATGTTGGCATATTGAGGTGCAAATTTGGTCCCTATGGCTGTTCCATGCATCTGGATGAAGAATTTGTTGTCGAAGGTGAAGACGTTGTGATCTAGAATGAAGCGGATGAGTTGCAGAATTGCCACATCGAGGGCATCTTGAAACCCATCGTACTAGGTACACCCAGCTTCTGTCGCGACACGACGGACTTCCTACAGAAACTCAGCACCCATGGACCAGTTGAACCAGGAACATTCCTCGTCACAATGGACGTCTCGGCACTCTACACCAGCATCCCCCATGATGGCGGCATTGCTGCAACAGCCTCAGTACCCAACACTGATAACTGCCAATCTCCAGACGCAATTCTGAAACTCATCCGCTTCATTCTAGATCACAACGTCTTCACCTTCGACAACAAATTCTTCATCCAGATGCATGGAACAGTCATGAAATACTTCGCCAACCCACCCCTTTCTCAATCTAGTCTGGTCTATAACCTTTAGCTGTGTTTCTTGTAACATTGCCACGTCCACCTTCAGCCCCCTCAAATGCGCAAACACGTGAGCCCTCTTGACCGGCCCATTCAACCCTCTAACCTTCCATGTAATCAGCCTGGTTGGGGTGCTTCCCGCCACTTCCCCCTGCCGACTTGTCATCACCCTTTTTAGGCCAGCCTCCAGCTCGTGCCCCCGGCCTACTTGAGCTACCCCCCCCCTCAGGCATTTGCCGTCCCCAACCTCCCATTTGTCCCCGAGTAACAGTTCCTCTCCTATCAGCAAAGCACCTCCCCCCGCCCCTCCCCTGCTCCCTCTCCCCCCTGGTAACAGCACAAGAAACCCAACCCCCCATCTCAAACTCCAGCTTAACACCTGCTCGCCCCCCACTGCGCTTCCGTGAGTCAGCTGACCAAGCTGACTTGATAGCTCCCACCCATGGCACCAAACAGTCTGGCCCCCCATTGTTCTCTCCCCTCTCCCCCCACTTGGACAAACATATTCAAAGCAGCACATTCCCCAGTAAACAAACATCAGAAAAAACAGTGAAAAAAGAGCTACAGAAAAAAACAACCCCAGAATCCACCCCCCTCCTCCATCTAGCTCCCAGTAAGACAAAGTTAACTTTAGCTATCAAAACAGCCCCTTATTGCACATAACACTACTTATTCAAACCAGCACACAAGTGATTTTCAACAAATCACCACTACAATACTCTCCAAGAATTCAGTATCTTTTCGTTCATCTCCAGTCTTTTTTCCTTGATGAAAGTCCATACATCGTCTGGTGTTTCAAAGTAAAAATCCCGTTCCTCATGTGTGACCCACAGACAGGCTGGGTGCAACATTGCGAACTTCACTCCCTTCTTGAAGATGTCCGTTTTTGCCCGATTAAACCCAGCTCGCTTCTTGGCCAAATCCGCACCCAGGTCCTGATAAATGCGCAGCTCACAATTCTCCCACTTGCTGCTCCATTCTGTCTTGTCCCACCCCAGAACATGTTTCATGTCCAGGAATCGGTGTAAAACGTACCACCATCGCCCTCGGCGGCTCGTTCGCTCGGGTCTTCTTTGCGAGGGCTCTGTGCGCTCTATCCACTTCCAGGGGCCGTGGAAACGCCTCAGCCCCCATGAACTTCTCCAGCATGTTCATCACATGTAAGGGCCACATCCGATCTCTCACTGCCTTCAGAGAGGCCGACAATTCTCAGATTCTGCCTCCTGGACCTGTTCTCCAGGTCCTCCAGCTTCTCCTGCATTCTTTTCTGGCGGTCATTCATCGTCTCCACCTTGGTCTCCAATACGGTTAGGTATTCCTCGTGCTCGGACACCATTTTTTCCACCTACTGGATTGCACATCCGTGAGTTTCTTGATTCTGCACCACCTGATCAATCAAACCCTTGATTGGGTCCAGCGTGTCCTTCTTAAGCTTGGCAAAGCAATCTTCAAAAAACTTCACCAGCTGCTCTGTCGACCACTGTGCCGTCTCCCCGGGGCCCTTGCTCCCTGCCATGCTTTCCCACGCTGCCAGGTCTGCTTGCATCTTCCTTATAGCGCTTTGTCTTCTCACATGGCCACTTCTGGTCCAATTCTCCATACACTGGAGGGGGATTTCTCCTCACTGTCTCACTCTTCACCGATTTATCCAATAAAATTGATGCACGATCAATTGCACGAAAGACTCAGATTGGTACAACTGTGGCTTTATTACAGTCAGATGCATGGCCTCCTCCTGCAGCTGGCGAAATGGCTGATCAGGAGGAGGTCATGCATATTTATGCGGCTCCTTGTGGGCGGAGCTAGCCGGCAGGGGCTACCGGCGAACCTGTAGTGCAGGTCCTACCTTACATCCCCTAATACAGGTGCACACAGTGGATCACCACAAAAATCTGGGACAAAACGGGGGAAAATGGTCCAAAAGTCCGTCACAGGCGGGAGCTATCAAATGTGCGACCTGCTCCTCCATGGCCGCCACCGGAAGTGACGGGTTTCATAAGTTAGAGAGGGACATAGAGAACCTTCAAAAAGGAGGATGATGATTTTAATTTAAGATGGGATGATGGGCAATTGGGGCTTAGTGTGTGAGAGAGAACAGTTAGCTGCATTTTGATATGATTTTGTTTAAGGATGCGAGGCCAGAAAAAGAGTCTGGAGGTGAGAAAAATCACGAATGACGAATTGAGTGGTCATTGAGCTCCGGTAGGTCCTTAAAGGGAAGGATCTGTAAGACACAAGTCAGTGGACAGATATCGCCCTGAGAGAGAGTGACTGAGATTGGCTGGAAGTAGGCAATTTAGCAGAGATACAAATAAGCAAATGATGATGCATTGGAATAGGGACTTTGAAGTTCAGCTCTGGGGAAAACTGGATGTCTAAAATTCACACATTCAAATTTGGCTGAACAGTTGGTTGGAGAAGGGGGTGATTCAGGATCAAGGGAGCAGATTTATGGCAAAACCTAAAAACATAGCTTTAATCTTCCCTCTGCTCAGTTGAGGAAATTGTGATTCATCCATGACAAGATTGGCAACAACTGGAAGAAAACCAGAAAATGTAGGAGGCCAGCCAGCATCTCCAGACAGAAAAGACAAGTTAATGTTTCAAGAAAAACTCTGTCACAGATCTTAACAGTGAAAGATAAATAAGCAGAATCAGGAAATAGTGGAGAAGTGTCAGCAAAACAAGTACCTAGCTGTTCTAATCAGAGAAAAGAAATGAAGGTGTTAAGGGACTTGTAATTTGCTGAAGGAAAAACAATGAATTGTTAGATAATTTATAAAAAAAACACGTCAGTGAAGGAATAAAAGACAGTAAGGAAATAACACAGAAACACCCAAATACAAAGCTAAGATAATGTGGAAATCACAATATTTCAGAGGATTTGAATGATCGCAGTATGCAAACACATTGTTAAAACAATGTTGAAACAATGTACTGTATTCTTCAGAGACCCCTATGGTGACTCAGCCCCAAATGAAGAAAGTTAAATGTACACATTATAAACAACGTATAGTTCTATCAGGATCAGTAAAAAAGAGAGTCTTGCATTTATATTGCATGTTCCATGAGCACCATATGATTCACGGTGCTTTACAACCAATTAAGTACTTTAAAAAAAATTTTTTTTAATAACAATAACAATAACAAATTTTAACAAATTTTCTCCCCGCAATTTAAAACAAACAAGGCGTGTTCCCACAACAAAACAAGAAAAGAACTCTCCCTTCCAAAATAAATAATACAAATAGCAACACAGAAAGAAGAAAATAACATAACAAACAAATAACATAACAACCCACCGCCGCAAAAACACCCCCCCCCCCCCCCCCCCCCCCCCCCCGCGTATCTCTCCACTGTAACAGAATCCTGCGCCGGGCTACTAGAGACGCAAAGGCCACAATGCCGGCCTCTCTCGCCTCCTGCACTCCCGGCTCCGAAGCTACCCCATAGATCGCGAGCCCCCAGCCCGGCCTGACCCTAGACCCAACCACTTCCGACAAAATCCCCGCCACCCCCTTCCAAAACCCCTCCAGAGCCGGACATGCCCAAAACATATGGGTGTGGTTTGCCGGGCCACCCGAACACCTCCCACACCTGTCTTCCCCTCCGAAAAAACGGCTCATCCTTGCCCCCGTCATGTGAGCCTTGTGCAGCACCTTCAGCTGAATTAGGCTGAGCCGTGCGCAAGAGGAGGAAGAATTCACCCTCTCCAGGGCGTCCGACCACGTCCCATCCTCAATCTCTTCCTCCCATTTCGCTTTGAGCTCATCTACTGAGGCCTCCTCCTCCTCCTGCATCAGTTGATAGACAGCCGAGATCTTCCCTTCCCCGACCCACGTCCCCGAAAGCACCCTATCCTGCACCCCCCTTGGCGGCAGCCGCGGAAACTCCTCCACCTGCCTCTTAAAGCCCCTGACCTGCATATACCTAAAAGCGTTCCCAGGGGGGAGGTCCCACTTCCCCACCAGCTCCTCCAGAGTCACGAACTTCCCATCCAAAAAGAGGTCCCCAAACTGTCTGATGCCTGCCCTGTGCCAACTTCAAAATCCCCCACCTGTTCTCCCTGGCGCAAAACGGTGATTGCCCCGTATCGGGGCCCAAACTGAGGCCTTCACTTCCCCCCTATGCCGCCTCCACTGTCCCCAGATTTTGTGGGATGCAACCACCACCGGACTCGTGGAGTACTTTGCCGGGGGGAATGGAAGTGGCGCTGTCTCCAAAGCCTCCAGACTCTTACCCGCACAGGACGCTACCTCCAGTCTCTTCCATGCATCACCCTCCCCTTCCGTCACCCACCTGCGAATCATCGCCCCACGTTCGCTGCCCAATAATATCCACACAGGTTGGGCAGCGCCAGGCCCCCTACCTCCCTTCTCCGCTCCAAAAATACCCTCCTGACTCTCGGGGTCTTCCGTGCCCACACAAACCCCAGAATCAACTTATTCACCCTTCTGAAGAAAGCCTTCGGGATCAACATGGGGAGGCACTGGAAAAGAAACAAAAACCTCGGGAGCACCGTCATTTTAACCGACTGGACCCTGCTCACCAACGAGAGCGGCAGCGCATCCCACCTCCTGAACTCCTCCACCATCTGCCCCGCCAGCCGCGAAAAATTAAGCCTATGCATAGCCCCCCAGGTCCTAGGCATGTGGACCCCAAGATACCTAAAGCTCCCCTCAGCCCTCCTCAACGGGAGTTCCCCTATCTCCCTCTCCTGACCCCCCGGGTGCAGGACAAACAGCTCGCATTGAGCTTATATCCTGAAAAGTCCCCAAACTTCTCAAGTTTGAGGATCCCCTCAGCCGGGTCCGCGACATACAGCAGCAGATCATCTGCATACAGCGACAACTGGTGCCCCCCCCCCCCCCCCCCCCGCACAATCCCCCTCCAACTCTTCGAGTCCCTCAGCGCGATGGCCAGGGGCTCAATTGCTAACGCAAAGAGCAGGGGAGACAAGGGGCTCCCATGCCTCGTCCCTCTGGAAAGCCGAAAGTCCTCTGACCTCCTCCCATTCGTCACCACACTCGCCACCGGGGAGCTGTACAGCAACCTCACCCAGCTAATGAACCCCTCACCAAACCCAAACCTCCGCAACACCTCCCACAGGTAACTCCACTCCACCCTATCAAAAGCTTTCTCCGCATCCATTGACGCCACTATTTCTGACTCCCCAGCCACCGGCGCCATCATCATAACATTCAGGAGCCTCTGCACATTAGCATTCAATTGTCTCCCCTTTACAAACCCCGTTTGGTCCTCATGGATCTCCGTCGGGACCACCTCCTCCACCCTTCTGGACAGCACCTTTGCCAACAACTTGACATCTACGTTAAGGAGCGTGATCGGCCTATAAGACCCACACTGAATGGGGTCCCTGTCCCGCTTCAGGAGCAAAGAGATAATTGCCCAGGACATCGTCGGGGGCAGAGCCCCTCCCTCCCTGGCCTCATTCAGGGTCCTCACCAGTAGCGGGCCCAGCAAATCTAAAAATTTATTGTAGAATTCCACCGGGAACCTGTCAGGCCCCGGTGCTTTCCCTGTCTGCGTGCTTCCCAACGCCTCCACCAGCTCCTCCAACTCAATTGGGGCCCCCAAACCTTCCACCCGCTTGTCCCCTACTCTTGGGAACTCCAGCTTATCCAAAAAGCGGTCCATCCCGCCTGCTTCCCTGGGGGATACCGCCCGGTACAGCCCCTCGTAAAAGGATCTGAATACCCCATTGATGTCCTTACCACCCCGCACTAAGCTCCCACCTGCATCCGTGGCTCCCCCAATTTCTCTAGCTGCCTCCCACTTCCAGAGTTGGTGAGCCAACATCCGACTTGCCTTCTCCCCGTACTCATGCGCAGTGGCCACCGCCCCCTGTGCCCTCCTCCACTGCGCCTCCGCCTTACGGGTGGTTAAAATGTCAAACTCCGCCTGGAGACTGCGCCGCTCCCTCAGAAGCCCCTCCTCCGGGGTGTCTGCATATCTCCTATCCACCCTGACCATCTCCTCCACCAGCCTCTCCCTCTCCCCCCTCTCCCTGTGTGCCCGAATAGATATCAGCTCCCCTCCAACTACTGCCTTTAGCGCTTCCCAAACCATCCCAACCTGCACCTCCCCGTTGTCATTGGTTTCCAGATACCCCTCTATACCCCTACGGATCCGCCCGCACACTTCCTCCTCTGCCAAAAGCCCCACATCCAACCTCCACAGCGGGCGCTGATCCTTCCCCTCCCCCAGCTCCAGGTCCACCAAATGTGGAGCATGATCAGAAATGGCTATCGCCGAATACTCCGCCCCACTATTCTCAGGATCAGCGCCCTGCTAAGCACGATAAAGTCAATCCGGGAGTACGCCTTATGAACATGGGAGAAAAAGGAGAACTCCCTGCCCCCCAGCTTCAAAAACCTCCAAGGGTCCACCCCTCCCATCTGATCCATGAACCCCCTCAGCACCGAGGCCGCTGCCGGCCTCCTGCCTGTCCTAGACTTCGAGCGGTCCAGAGCCGGATCCAGCACCGTGTTAAAGTCCCCACCCAGAATCAATCCCCCTGTCTCCAGGTCTGGGTTCAGGCCCAGCATACGCTGCATGAAGCCCGCATCATCCCAGTTGGGGGCATAAACATTAACCAAGACCACCCACTCCCCCTGAAGTCTCCCGCTCACCATCACATATCTACCTGCACTATCCGCCACCACTTTGGACAAGACGAACGACAGACTCTTACCCACCAAAATTGCCACCCCACGGTTCTTTGCATCAAGCCCCGAGTGAAACATCTGTCCCACCCAACTTTTTATTAGCCTCACCTGATCCGTAACCCTGAGGTGCGTCTCCTGGAGCATAGCCACATCCACTCCCAGCCCCCTCAAGTGAGCCAAGACCCGGGATCGCTTCACCGGACCATTCAGCCCCCTCACGTTCCATGTCACCAACCGAACCCGAGGGGCCGTCCCCTTCCCTCTACGCCGATCAGCCATAGCCCTTCCTCAACCCACCACGTGCCCAGGGAACCCCCCAAGCCCGCTCCCCACGGTGGCAAACCCCCCTCCCAACCCCCCCTTCACCATCCATTCCCTCACCGTCCCCGCAGCAACAACCCGGCACCCCCCACCAAAGCTAGGACCCCCCCTAGCTGCGTTACCCCCAACATTTTGCTTCCGTGAGTCAGCTGACTTCTGCTAACCCCGGCTACTCCCGCCATAACCAGCGCCGGCCCTAGGGTTGCTGGCGCCCCGGGCAAGCTGAACTTTGGCGCCCTTCGGGGGAGGGGCGGGGCCGGGGGAGGGGGGGGGCGGGTGGGGCCGGGGGGGGGGGGCGGGCCGGGGGTGGGGGCGGAGGGGGCCCGAGGGGGCCCGAGGGGGGGGGGGGGCCGGAGTGACCACCGGCGAGCCTGGATCCATCCGCCATGTTTGTGCGGGGCGGCCCGAGGGAGGGCGGCCACCGCGCATGCGCTGGTTGGCACCGGCCCAACTGCGCATGCGCGGGACCCGCACTCCTTGATGGCGCCCCTTAGCACATGGCGCCCTGGGCGACTGCCCGAGTTGCCAGTACCTTGAGCCGGCCCTGGCCATAACCACGCCACCTCCCCCCCCCCCCCCCCCCCCCCCCCGCCCCTCCCCGGATGCAACACAGCCACCAATCCCTCCCTACCAGCGCCGGCCCCGCCCCCAATTCCTCCGGCATGGGAAGAAAGCCCGCGCTTCCAACCCGAGCCCCGCCCCTCGACCCAACACGCGGGAAAAAGACGGACACATGACCCATCGGGACCCCAAACTACTCCCCAACCCACCAGTGGAAAAAACAAAAAAAGCACCACAATAAATAACCAACAGCCCCAAAGAAACCCCGGAAGAACCCAAATAACCATAACTAAAATAGCGAAAACAGCGAAAACAAACAGGAAACAACCATCAGCAAACACAGCCAATATAGGCGAAAGGATACCCAAGAGGGCAAAGCCTCCAAACAAAGTACATTTCCCCCCAGTCCTCAGTCCGAATCCAAGTTCTCAGCCTGGACAAAAGCCCAGGCTTCCTTCGGAGAGTCAAAATAGAGCTGGTGGTCCTTGTACGTGACCCAGAGGCGAGCCGGCTGTAGAAGGCCAAACTTCACCCCCTTCCTGTGGAGCACTCCCTTCGCTCGATTGAAGCCAGCTCTTCTCCTCGCCACCTCCGCGCTCCAGTCCTGAAAAATCCGAACGTCCGTGTTCTCCCACCTGCTGCTCCTCTCCTTCTTTGTCCACCTCAACACGCACTCCCGGTCAACCAAGCGGTGGAAACGGACCAGCACTACCCTGGGCGGTTCGTTCGGCCTGGGCTTCCGCTGCAGCACTCGATGGGCGCCTTCCAGCTCCAGGGGGCCACGAAACGATCCCGCACCCATCAGCAAATTTAACATTAGGACCACATAGGCTGCCACATCCGAACCTTCCAGCCCCTCCGAGAGGCCCAAAATCCGTAGATTCTTCTGGCGGGAGCGGTTCTCCATCTCCTCCATCCTTGCCTGCCATTTCTTGTGCAGTGCCTCGTGCGACTCCACTTTCACTGCCAGGCCCAAAAGCTCATCCTCATTCTCCGAAGCCTTGTGCCGCAGCTCCCGAATCTCCACGGCCTGAGCCGTCTGAGTCGCTACCAGCTTGTCCAGCGAGGCCTTAAACAGCTCCAAAATCTTGGCTTTGAGCTCCTTGACGGAGCGCTGAAGCAGCTCCTGCTGCTCCCGTGCCCACTGCTGCCACGCTGCTGCTGCTTCCCCGCCTGCCGCCATCTTGCTTTTTCTGCCTCTTGCCTTTCTCTGTGGTCATACCGACTTCTGGACCACTCCACTGCGAGTCCAGTCCATCCACCGGCCGCTGGGCACACTGGCTGTGTTTCCCCCTGGGGGAAAGTCGAAACAGCGCCGTTGCGGGCTCTTAAAAGAGCCCGCAATTCCAAAAAAAGCGGGAGCTGCCGAACGTGCGGCTTAGCTCCGCATCGCCGCCACCGGAAGTCAACCAATTAAGTACTTGTGAACACTGTTGCAATGTAGGCAACGTGGCAGCCAATGTGTGCACACCAAACTCCCACCAACAGAAATGTGATCATTTTTATGTCATTACAGCACAGATATTATGAAGGCCACAGTTGCTCTTTCGAAAGGACATGATGCTCAGCTGAGAACAAGATTCCATACAGGTACAACATGTTAAACCGTCTTAGATCATGCTACGTGGCATGAAACTGCCCACAGAGGTTTGGTAAGACTGCAACAAAGTCACAGGGCGAGAGTATTGAAACCACACTGTGCTGCATGCATAGAAAAGCTTAGAAGATATATGTGCTGGGATAGTGTTCAGGTAAAGTGAATCCCCTCATTGTAAGACTGCAGCACATAGCATGTCTGTAGTAATCCACGGGAGGCAGGAGTTCCGTCACCACACCAATATTTATTTACAATAACGATATTACAGGAGCAGCTCCAAACAGTGCTGCTAGCAGTCCAGTCAACTTAAGACTGGCTCACAAAGCCTACACAGGTGATTATATGGGCCCCCTCAATGAGCTATCATTGAGGGAGCTCATACTCCAATTGGCCAACCAATAAAGCCAATTGGAGTTCATTACACCCCTCCCCCCAAGGTCCGAGGAATTCCTGCCAGCTGGCATTCCTCTGAGCTTCTTCCTGCTCCTCATGTCTGGGTCTGTCACCTCTGTGTCGTCCGCTGGGTCGTTCTCCGAAGTGGGCGGGGTGTACCTTATAGGTGCCCGTCTTTTCCTTGACGACCTCCTTGGAAGTTGTTCTTCCTCCTCCTCGGGGAGAGGTGTCGCGGCGGCCTCGTCGAACGTGTCCATCTCCGACTCTGACGACTGGATGACGGGGTCTGGAGAAATTGCTCGGGTCTGGGGTCTGGGTATCCTTTCCGTCTGGGCTATCCCAGCTTGAGGCGGTCCTGCTTCGCCTGCCTCCAGGTGTGGTTCCGCTGCCCTTATTTGGTCTAGGTGTTTCTTCAGCACCTTACCTCCAATCGAAACCTCATAGGATATGGGCCCTGTTTGGGACTCTACCGTGCCTTTGACCCACGTTGGTCCATTCCCATAATTCTTGACACAAACCGGTGCCCCCACCTGGAAATGTCTCTGCTGCTGACTATTATCATGCCCCCTGTGTTGGGCCTACTGTTGTTTCTCCACTTTCCACGTTAAATTTGGGAAAAGGAGACTCAGCCTCATTCGCA
This sequence comes from Scyliorhinus canicula, assembly GCF_902713615.1. NCBI lineage: Eukaryota > Metazoa > Chordata > Chondrichthyes > Carcharhiniformes > Scyliorhinidae > Scyliorhinus > Scyliorhinus canicula. The sequence goes on along the minus strand of NC_052153.1, from coordinate 81,045,882 downwards.
GCCGCCTTCCCATTAAGAGTTCAGCTGGCGGTATGCCTGTTGTGGAATGCGGTGTGGTCCTGTAATCAAACAGCCAGCGGGAGAGCTTTGTGTCCATTGACGCTGCCGGCTGCTTCTTGAGTCCCGCTTTAAGTGTCTGGACCGCTCTCTCTGCCACGCCGTTGGTCGCTGGATGGTAAGGGGCCGTTTTGATGTGACGGACTCCGTTTTCCTTCAGGAATTTTCCAAATTCCCCACTTGTGAATGCCGTTCCGTTGTCCGACACCAATACCTCCGGAAATCCATGTGTTGCAAACGAGGCCCTGAGCTTTTCAATTGTCGATGCTGTGCTTGCCGCGTTTACCCGGTGGACGTCCAACCATTTGGAGTGGGCGTCCACTATCACCAAAAACATTGAGCCCATGAACGGGCCGGCGTGGTCAATATGCAGGCGGGTCCACGGTCAGCCTGGCCATTCCCACGGGTGCAATGGCGCCGCTGGTTGCACTCTTTGCCCCTGTTGGAACTCCTGGCACCGACGTACCAAGGCTGCTATGTCTGTGTCCAAACCTGGCCACCAAACGTAGCTTTAAGCTAGCATCTTCATTTTAGACACTCCTGGGTGTCCGTGATGTAACTCAGTTAAGATTGCCCGATGGCCCTGAGCTGGGATGATTACCCGGGCTCCCCATAATAGGATACCGTCTTCTACGGTCTTTTGGTCCCTTCTGCTCCAGTATGGGTGCATCTGGGGCTCCACTGGTCTTTCCAGTTCCCCTGTTAGCAGTAAATGCTTCATCTTGGCTAAAACTGGGTCTTTTTGCGTCCACAACCGAATATGTTGTGTGTCTACTGGTAGGGTGTCCAAAAAATTTAGAGTCATTACTGTCTCTTCTACTTTTGGTATTTGCGGCGGAGTGTCTGGGAGGGGAAGTCTGCTCAAAGCATCTGCATTTGCTACTCGCGTTCCCGGTCTGTGCTCCAGAACGTATCTATACACCGCCAGTAGCAACGGCCAGCGTTGGATTCTAGCTGATGCAATCGGGGGTATTGACTTGTCTTCTTTTAATAACCCTAATAATGGCTTATGGTCCGTCACAATGGTGAATTTCCGCCCATACAGATACTGGTGAAATTTTTTTACTGCGAATATCACCGCCAGTCCTTCCTTCTCGATTTGGGCGTACTTCCTCTCAGCCATCGCCAAGGTCCTCGAAGCATAGGCTATTGGCCGTTCATCCCCATTTCTTCCTCTATGGGCTAAGACGGCTCCTACCCCGTAGGGGGATGCATCACAAGTGACCACCAACTCCTTCGTTGGGTCATAATGCTCTAGGACATTTTCGGATGACAGCTGTTCCTTAATGTCCCTAAATGCTCGGTTTTGGCGGGCGGACCATTTCCATTCTTGCCCTATTTTTAGTAGCTGGTGGGCGGGTTCTAGGATGGACGCTCTATTTTCAATAAATTTTCCATAATAGGTTACCAACCCTAGAAATGATCGTAACTCCTGGTCCGTGGTGGGAGCTGGGGCTTCTTTTATTGCCCTTACTCTGTCTTCTAATGGGTGTAAGCCTGACTCGTCTACTTTATATCCCAGGTACGTCACTTGTGGGGCCAGAAAAACACATTTTTCCCTTTTTAGCCGTACGCCTGCCTTTGCGAAACGCCTGGGCACTTCCTCCAGGTTCCTTAAGTGTTCCCTGTTTGTCCTACCCGTGATTCAGACATCGTCCAAATAAATCGCCACCTGCGGTAGTCCCTGCAGAATATTTTCCATTGTACGCTGGAATATAGCGCAGGCTGATGACACTCCGAAAGGTAGCCTAGTATAATGAAAAAGGCCCTTCAGGGTGTTGATCGTAGCGAACTTCTGGGAGTCCTTGTCCAGTTTTAACTGCAGGTAGGCGTGGCTCATGTCCAGTTTCGTGAACAAAAGCCCACCTGCCAATTTGGCATATAGGTCGTCTATTTTCGGGATTGGGTATTTGTCCAGCAGTGCGTATTTGTTTACCGTCTGTTTGAAATCTCCACAGAGACATATCGAGCCGTCTGGCTTCAAAATTGGTACCACCGGCGCTGCCCATTCCGAGAACTGTACTGGTCTGATAATGCCGTCGCGCCGTAACCTTTCTATTTCGTCATCTACTTTCTTCCTTAATGCAAAAGGTACCGGCCTGGCCTTACAAAATTTCGGAAAGGCTTCTGGGTCTACGTGCAAAGTTGCTTTGGCGCCTATGATTTCCCCCAAACCTTTCTGGAAGATCTCCGGGTATTTTTGGAGTACTCCACTCAACTGCCCGCTTCCACTCTGGAAAATTTTCATCCAATCTAATTTTAGGTCTTTCAGCCAGTTCTGTCCAATTAAGCTCGGTCCGGAGCCCTCTACTACCGTCAACGGTAATCTGAGCAATTGTTTCTCATATTCCACGGGTACATGAGTCGTGCCTAGATCTTCCAGGGGTTCCCCCGTGTAGGTTTTAAGTTTCGTCGATGTTTTTGTTAGGGTTAGTGGCTGGAGGCCATCTTTGATTTTTCTAAATGCTGCCACTCCCATTACTGATACGGCCGCACCCGTGTCTATATCCATTATTGTCGGCCGCCCGTTCACCCGTGGGGTAATCTTAATGGGTTTTGCTTTCTTCGTTGCAATATTATATAATTGTTCCCCTTCGGAGGAGGATGGGGCGTCTAGGTTGTGTACTTCCCTGCGTCCCCACCTGCTATTTCTCTTTCGCCACCTCCTTCTAGGGTTTCTGTCTCTGTTACCCCACTCTGTCTGGTGCCAGAAACGGTCCTTCTCTGTTGGGGGAGCCTCAGCCGGTACTTCCCTCTGTCTCCAGTTAGTCCTGGCAGACTTGGGGGCAGTTCTGGGGTTTTCCTTTTCCCCTCTATTCCTCAGGTTTTTTCTGAGAGCGGCTATCTGGTAGCAGGACCCGTTGTGGTAGTCCCTCTCACAGGTATCTACCTCCATTGGCGTGCCCTGTAGTTCCTGCGCCCCACTTGCTGCCTTTTCTAGGGACAGTGCGAGCTGTAACGCCTGCCTGCAGTCTAGCTCAGTTTCCGCCAACAGGCGTTTCTGTAGTGTGAGGTCGTTTATACCACACACTAACCGGTCCCGAAGCATTTCATTTAGCGCGGGCCGAACTCACATTTTTCCGCCAGCCTTCTCAGGCGGGTTAAGAAATTTGTGACTGACTCCCTGTCTTCCCACTTCGCTGTGTAGAATCTGTACCTACGCAAAATGAGGGGTGGTTTTGGGTCGTAGTGCTCTTTCACCAATTCCGTTACTTCTTGGAAAGGTTTCGTGTCCGGCGCATCGGAATAAGTCAGACTACATATAATGGTGATAGCTGAGGGTCCGCACGCCGACAGCAGGATAAGTCGTCTCCTTTCGTCTGTCAGTATATCATTTGCCCGGAAGAAGTAACATATTCTCTCCACATACTGGGACCAGTCCTCAATAGCCGGGTCGAATGCCTCTAACCTCCCAAAAAACGGCATTTTTAAAATGGCAAGGCTTACCCTCCGAGTGCGGCAGTTGGTCTCCGCAAAATTCTTAGTTTACCTCGTCGCCACTGTAGTAATCCACGGGAGGCAGGAGTTCCGTCACCACACCAATATTTATTTACAATAATGATATTACAGGAGCAGCTCCAAACAGTGCTGCTAGCAGTCCAGTCAACTTAAGACTGGCTCACAAAGCCTACACAGGTGCTTATATGGGCCCCCTCAATGAGCTATCATTGAGGGAGCTCATACTCCAGTTGGCCAACCAATAAAGCCAATTGGAGTTCATTACAATGTCAGTTCAATGAGTGCGACAGTGTGTCAAAAGGGCCAGCACCGGGTTAGCTCAGTCAGGAGAGGTGAGTGACCAGGGTGTGGGCCGAATTGATAGCGAGCAAGAGAAGTCTTAGATCAGCCATGATCTCATTGAATGGCGGAGCAGGCTTAAAAGGCCAGGTTGCCTTCACCTGCTCCTAGTTCTTCTGTTCTTATGTTCTTATTAAGTTCTAGAAATCAGGCCAGTAAAGGTTGCGATTATTATTTATTTTTTGAAAATATTTTTATTGAGCTTTACAAATTCACAGTGCCAAACGAGGCCAACAGATATATCAGCAAAAGAAGAGGTTCCACCCGACAACTGTAACAATAGCACTCCTGAACAAAAATATTTACCTTGCAGACTCTACATTGTCAGACTTGGCCAAAACACGTATTTACAGTTGTTTACAGTTGTTTATGTACATTGTTGTTCAGGGAGGCAAAGGCTAGGACGTCAGCCCCTCTCGCCATGAAGAGCTCTGGCTGCTCTGATACCCCACAGACTGCCACTAGTGGCATGGCTCCACCCTCACTCCCATAACCCTGGACATGGCCTCAAAGAAGGACGTCCAGTACCTGACAAGTGTGGGGCAAGCCCAGTGGTTGTGGTTGAGCGGACCTCCCTGCAACCGTTCGCATTTGTCCTCCACCTCTGGAAAGAACCCACTCATTTAGTTCTCATTAGGTGCGTCTGCCTCACCCAGCCCTTGCTTTATTTTTAAATTAAGGGGCAATTTAGAGTGACCAACCCTGTACATCTTTGGGTTGTGCGGGTGAGACCCACGCAGACATGAGGAGAATGTGCAAACTCCACACGGACTGTGACCTGGGGCGGGGATCGAATCCAGGTCCTCAGCTCCGTGAGGCAGCAGTGCTAACCACTGCACCACCATGCCGCACTCACCCAGCCCTTTCTTACCTGCAGTCAGACCTTCTCCCTCAGGTGGATCTCCTGGAGGAGATACTTTTCAGGTGGGCGAAGACTCTGGATCTTTTCACTGGGCCATTTCAGGTGACTATTCTAATGGGGAGGGTTTCTGTCACCCCTCTCCTACGGGATCAACCATCCTTACCTTGTGGATGCGCCTCTGCACTCCGGGGTTTTCCTTTGTTAGGGGGCCATCAAAATGCCCGTGGTCACCTTACTCACCATGAGGCCTGGCCCCTGCGCTCCAGGGGCCACCCAAGATGGCCGTCATCTATGTGTATGCCATGTGGGTATGCGCCTGCACTCCGGAGTTTCCCTTTGTTTCGGGAGCCTCCAAAGTGACTGCTTGTGGTGCCTTTGTGTTTCTTGCTGCCATGTGCGATCCGTCATAGCCAGTCTAGCTCCCTTTTATCCTTGTCCCTCTGTTATCCTGCTGGGTCTGTCCCCTTCCCCCCTTCCCTTCCTCATCCCTGCGAGTGCTCCCCTCCACCTCCCAGATATTCCCCTCTTGTTCCCCCTAATATGTAGTGTTCCCCCTCCTGTCGCCAAGCACCCTCTCCCAGATGGGAGATGTGCCCCTCGTTCGTACTTCCTAGTGCTAGCTTACCCACTAGTGTGATGCCCCAACCACTGCGTGTCTGTCCCCCCCTTCCTCATCCTGACCTTCAGCCCTGCTTGCGCCCTGCTGCTCACGCCCCCTCCTTTCGGAGACGTAGCTCCAGAATTCAATGGTTCAAAGGTTTAATGCTGGTTGCATTGATGTCTTCCCAGTACATGTTTGTGGACAAACTCATCTGCATCCATCGGTGCGTTGAAGTAATATTCCCTGCCTATGGAAAGTCACCCAGAGCTTGGCCAGGTACAGCATTCCAAACCGTACATTGTTTTTAGAAAGGGTCGCCTTGGCTTTGTTAAATTCTGACTGCCGCTTGACCATATCTGCCCCAATGTCCTGATACACCCTTCCAGTTGAAGAAACTAGCGTGTCTAATGACACGTGCTCTCGTCGGTTTTGGCAAGGCATAAACAACATAACGGGCTACAAAGCAAAGCCGAGTAGAATCTCCAGCAGCAGCGCACTCCTTCCCGGTGAACTCAATGCATTCTATGCTCGGTTTGAGCAGGAAACCATGAAATTGTTGTCGCATGGCCCAGCAGCCTCCGACACACCCATATCTACAGTCACAGCTTCCAAAGTCAGATCGACCTTCTCGAATGAGAACTCTCAGAAAGCAATGGGTCCTGACGGAGTCGCTGGTTGTGCACTCAGATGCTGTGTGGACCAACTAGCGGATGTGCTCGCAGACATTTTCAACTTCTCCCTACTCCATTCCGAGGTTCCCACCTGCTTCAAGAAGACTACCATAATACCGGTGCCAAAGAAGAACCAGGCAACCTGCCTCAATGACTACCGTCCGGTGACCCTGACATCAATTGTAATGAAGTGCTTTGAGAGGTTGGTTATGAGACACATCACCTCCAGTCTCCCAGAATGCCTTGATCCACAGCAATTCGCATACTGCCACAACTGGTTCACAGCAGACGCCATCTCCATGGCCCTATACTCATCCCTGGAGCATCTTGACAACAAAGACTCCTACGTTAGACTCCTATTCATTGACTACAGCTTCGTCTTCAACACCATAATCCCAGCCAAGCTCATATCAAGACTCCTGGGACTTGGCTCCTCACTCTGCAACTGGGTCCTCGACTTTCTGACCCCCCCATAGACCACAATCAGTAAGAGTAAACAACAACATCTCCTCCATACCAGCGCCCTGCAAGGCTGTGTACTTAGTCCCCTACTCTACTCCCTGTACACACACAACTGTGTGGCAAAATTTGGCTTCAACTCCATCTACAATTTTGCTGATAACACGACCGTAGTGAGTCAGATCTCAAACAATGATGAGTCAGTACTGGAGGGAGTTAAAGAACCTAGTGGCATGGTGTAACGACAGTAATCTCTCCCTCAACGTCAGCAAAACTAAAGAGCTGGTCATTGACTTCAGGAAGCAAAGTATTGTACACACCCCTGTCTGCATCAATGGTGCTGAGGTGGAGATGGTTGACAGCTTCAAATTCCAAGGTGTGCACATCACCAACAATCTGGTCTGCCCAAGTCTGCGCTATGACCAAGAAAGCACAACAGTGCCAATACTTCTTCAGGAAACTAAGGAAATTTAGCATGTCTACATTGACTCTTACCAATTTTTACAGATGCATCATAGAAAGCATCCTCTCTGGCTATATCATAGCCTGCTATGGCAACTGCTCATCCCAAGACCGCAAGAAACTACAGAACTGTGAACACACACTAACAGATTCAAAAACAGCTTCTTCCCCACTGTTACTGGACTCCTGAATTACCCTCTTATGGAATGAAAAGATCTCTTCACACATCTTCTCCACTGAGTAGTGCTACACTTCGTACGCTCACCCGATGCCTGTGTCTATGTATTTACATTGTGTATTTATGTATTTATATATGTCCTATGTTTTTTCATGCATTGAACGATCTGTCTGGACTGTACGCAGAACAATACTTTTCACTGTACCTAGGTACAGGTGACAATAAATCAAATCAAATCAATTACTAAATTTAAGCTTCTTTCCTGGTCTTGGTAATGGTGCAGCTTTGCGATGATGGACAGCAGCTGTTCCCCAGTCTTGAGCTTTGGCCAGAGTGATTGTGGGCTCTGACTATTTCTTGAGACTTGGGGAAGATTTCCCTCCCCACCAGTTATGTGTGGCATGGTAGCATAGTGGTTAGCACTGTTGCTTCACAGCGCCAGGGTCCCAGGTTCGATTCCCAGCTTGGGCCACTATCTGTGCGGAGTCTGCACGTTCTCCCCGTGTTTGATTGGGTTTCCTCCGGGTGCTCCAGATTCCTCCCACAAGCCCCAAAAGACGTGCTTGTTAGGTAATTTGAACATTCTGAATTCTCCCTCCGTGTACCCGAACAGGCGCCGGAATGTGGTGACTAGGGTATTTTCACAGTAACTTCATTGCAGTGTCAATGTAAGCCCATTTGTGACAATAAAGATTATTGAAATTATTAAAGCTTGCCTAGCATCTGGACCATGCATTCTGTTGGGTATCTGCCCTTGGTTGCCTTGGGTAGGCCCACAATGCGGAGCGTCTGGCGGTGCAACCTATTTGCTTTATCTTCAACCTTCCCCTTTAGTGTCCCTTGCATTGCCACCAACCTTGCCATTTCCGTCACTAGTACGGTGATCCTGTCGCTCTGGTCAGTCCAGGCCTTCTCCAGCTTCCTGATCATCTCCAGCCTCCTTTCTGCCTTTTCCATTGCCACCTGCAGGGTGACCAGCGCCTCCGCCATTGCCACTTTAACCGTTGCCATCATCTCTATCTTGATGGCCTCCTTGAGCTCCTGGAGACCATGTATTCGGAACACCCTCCATTCGTTCATCGGAGAGGAGACGTGCGTATGGCCTGGCGATCCTTCCCGTTCAGGTGTGGCCAGGAGCTCACCATCCCGTGTGCTTGCCATTGTCTCGGTCCTTCTCTCCAGGCTTTTGCTGCCTTTGCCTTCCTTTGGGCCCCTGAAGTTGCTGCTCCTTGGCATGCCTTGTCCTGATGGTGTTGGAGGAGAGCATTTTCTCCTGGTTTTAATGGGCTATTTGGGGTTTAAAAGCACCTAAATTTTAGTTTCCAGGAGGTGGACCACCATTCTTGCGTCCGCTCAGCACATCCCCATCACCGGAAGCCGGAAAGGATTTTCAACTCCGTGCTGTTCGTTTATTCCAAAGAAAACAAACTCGTTCATCCACTTTATTGTGAACATTAAGTCACAAAGCTTTGTCTTTTTAACATTTCTTGTCTCACTCCCAATATTTTTCACTGTGGGCCCTTTTGAATCTGGCCCTTGGTTTCTCTGCCGATCACTTTTCTTATTCTCCTTTCTGTCTTTTGTTTCTGTCCTTGTTTCCTCCTCCTCTGACTCCTTGCATAGGTTCCCACCCCCCTGCCATTTTAGTTCAAACTCTCCCCAACCACTCCCCAACCCTCTCCAACCACAGCATGTTATGTTGCTGTGCCGTCAAGATTAATTTCACAGAATTTCAAAGTCATTCAGATACCATCAATTATGCCGATCTAGCTATTACTCATAGCATCAATAATCAGGAATATGAGACCTGGCTGCTAAACACTACAGGGCCAGTGGAGAGAGAAAAAAAGAAGATATTTCCAAGACACCACAGAGATGGCAAATCAGATTTTAAAAAAACACATAACTTGTGTGAGATAGGTCACATTATTCATAAAGTAAGCAACCATAGATGACAGGATGTTTTCTGATTCTCATTGCAGATTATGCCTCCAGTTAGATAAAATACAGTGAGCAGCATGAGATTTATTGGCAGATCCTCCCATTTTGGCCTCAGTCACCGTAACGGAGGGATCAGGGGGGCTAGGCAAATTACCAGTGAACATAGGAATTCTTCAGCTTCTTGCAACTGGCCTCATAACATCAGCTGTTCGCAATGTTTAAAAAATACTTACATTTAAATAGCGCCCCTTTATGACCACAGGATGTCTCAAAATGTTTTGCAATCAATGGAGTACTTGTGAAATGTCGTCACTGTTGTAATGTAGGAAATGTAGCAGTCAATTTGTGTACAGCCAGCTCCCACAATTAGCAATATGAGCATAACCAGAAAACCTGTTTTATTCATTTTAATGAGAGATTAACACTTGTCAGGGAATAACACCATGGGATCTTTTACATCCACCTGAGAGAGCAGATGAGGGCTTGGCTCAATGTGTCATCTGAAAGATAGATTAGTAAACTAATTAGAAATGAATGAAAATGATGACTGTAAAGAATTTTAACAAGCAGGTAATCTGCCTCTTGGCAAATACAACAGGTGAAATAGCTACCTCCGGGAGAGGGGGGGGGGAGGGAGGGGGGGGGAGGGGAGGGGGGGGGGAGGGAGGGGGGGGAGGGGAGGGGGGGGCAGCAAGGGTCGTGGGGGGACATGCACGACTGTAACGCGGGCAAGTCTGCTCGCTGCTCATGTCTGAAACTGTAGGCTGCCTTGTTTGTTAAGGTTGCCTGGGGGGGGGGGGGGGGGGGGGGGGAGGACTGGTGCGCGCGAGAGGGCGGGCGAGGGAGGGACATTTGCCTAGAGGGATTGTGTTGTAAATAATTAAAAAAATTAGTAGGGGTAAATGTTTGTATGGAAAAACTCTTTCAATAAAAATTATTAAAAAAAAAAAAAGAAATAGCTACCTACCTAAATGTTGACAATTTATGTTGGCAATTTCAGAAATATGGCTCACATCAAGAAATGCTTCACATTTAACATTTAAGGTTGAGGAGGCCTTTCATGACGAAAGATAATCTCGACCTGAAATGTCAACTCTGTTTCTCTCTCCACTGAGGCTGCCAGACCTGCGGAGAGTTTCCACATTTTCTGTTTTCATTTCTGATTTCTAACATCCGCAGTATTTAGCTTCATCCTTTGTCGCTTAAGAGGTATGAGTCAAAAGGACATCAAACTTCAGTTCAGATAATCATCCAATCAACACAGTAATAAACAAGCTTAACAAGACATCAGTGATGCGCTATCAATCGTACTAAACACTCGAATGGGTACAATAGAGGCTTTATTACAGTTAGATGTTTATCCTCCGACTGCAGCTGGTAGAATGGCTGCTCAGGAGAACTCATGCATATTTATACGGCTCCTTGTGGGCGTAGCTAGCCGGCAGGGGCTACCGGCGAACCTGTAGTATAGGTACTACTGTACATCCCCTAATACAGGCACACATACAATTACACAGTGGATCACCACATTCACCCCCTGTTAAAAATGAGTCTGGCGGGGGTGGCGTGGAACTATATACAGAATTGTGAATTATTTACAGAGGGGAGGAAAAAAATATGTGTCCATCTTGTAATCCGGTGCCAGTCAGAGGTTAAGTCTGTCCAGTGGTCTGACGGTTCGCTGGGAGCGACGTAGCGGTGGTGGCGATGTCTGTACAGGCGGTGTCGGCGTCAACGGCGTCGGTGCTGGCGGTGTTGGTGCTGGCAGTGTTGGTGCAGGCCAGTAGCTGGATGACTCCGGGCGCGTGCCAAAATCTTCCTCGTCCTCTAGCGTGGGCAGGGGACGGAGGGATGGACCTGGTGGGGCTAATGCTGGGAGCGCCGGGGGAGGGGAGGGTGGCGCGTGGGTGGGGAAGTGTGTGGGAGTGGAACCTGAGGGAGCCAGGTCCCTGAGTGAGACCGTATCCTGGCGGCCGTCGGGGAACTCCATGTAGGCATACTGGGGGTTGGCGTGGAGCTGGCGTACCCTGTCCACCAAGGGGTCTACCTTGTGGAGTTGGACATGCCTACGCAGTAGAACCGGCCCTGGAGCTGCGAGCCAAGTCGGGTGCGACATCCCGGATGTGGACTTCCTACAGAAGGTAAAAACACGTTCATGGGGTGTGTTATTTGTGGCAGTGCACAGTAGGGACCGGATGGAGTGCAGGGCATCCGGGAGGACCTGCTGCCAGCGAGGGGCTGGGAGGTTCCTGGACCGTAGGGCCAGCTGGACAGCCCTCCATACCGTCCCGTTCTCCCTCTCTACCTGCCCGTTTCCTCGGGGGTTGTAGCTGGTCATCCTGCTGGAGGCGATACCCCTGCTGAGCAGGAACTGACGCAGCTCATCGCTCATAAATGTCCCTGTCGCTGTGGATGTAGTCGGGGAAACCGAACAGAGTGAATATGGAGTCGAGGGCCTTGATGACGGTGGCAGACGTCATATCTGGGCATCGGATGGCGAATGGGAACCTGGAGAATTCATCGACCACACTGAGGATATATGTGGAGCGCTCGGTGGAGGGGAGGGGCCCTTTGAAATCCACACTGAGGCGTTCAAAGGGGCGGGACGCTTTCACCAGGCGTGCGCGGTCTGGCCGGTAAAAGTGTGGCTTGCACTCCGCACAGACCTGGCAGTCTCTGGTGACTGTCCGTACTTCCTCGACTGAGTAGGGCAGATTGTGGGCTTTAACGAGGTGGTACAACCGAGTGACCCCCGGATGGCAAAGGCTGTCGTGCAGGGCACGGAGCTGGTCTACTTGTGCGCTGGCACATGTACCTCGAGAGAGGGCGTCTGGGGGCTCATTGAGCTTGCCAGGGCGATACAAGATCTCGTAATTATAGGTGGAGAGCTCGATTCTCCACCTCAAGATTTTATAATTTTTCATCTTGCCCCACTGCGTGTTGTTGAACATAAAGGCTACTGACCGTTGGTCAGTGAGGAGAGTGAATCTCCTGCCGGCCAGGTAATGCCTCCAGTGCCGCACCGCTTCAACGATTGCCTGGGCCTCCTTTTCAACAGACGAATGTCGAATTTCGGAGGCGTGGAGGGTGCGGGAAAAGAATGCCACGGGTCTGCCTGCCTGATTCAGCGTGGCGGCAAGTGCGACATCTGAAACATCGCTCTCTACTTGGAAGGGCAGTGTCTCATCTACTGCATTCATCCCGGCCTTGGCTATGGCCGCTCTAATACGGGCGAAGACCTGTTGTGCCTCGGCCGTGAGGGGCAATTGAGTGGACTGTATCAGTGGGCGGGCCTTGTCCGCGTATTGTGGGACTAACTGGGCGTAGTAGGAAAAGAACCCCAGGCAGCGTTTGAGGGCCTTGGAGCAGTGGGGTAGGGGGAGGTCTATGAGGGGGCACATGCAGTCGGGATCGGGCCCCAGGAGTCCGTTTTGGACTACGTAGCCGAGGATGGCTAAGCGGTTTGTGCTGAATACGCACTTCTCTTTGTTGTAAGTGAGGTTGAGGAGAGATACGGTGTGGAGAAATTTGGCAAGGTTGGCGTCGTGGTCCTGCTGATCGTGGCCGCAGATGGTGACGTTGTCCAGGTACGGAAACGTGGCCCGCAGTCCGTACCGATCAACCATTCGGTCCATTTCTCTTTGGAATACAGAGACCCTGTTAGTGACGCCGAAGGGAACCCTAAGAAATTGATAGAGGCGACCGTCCGCCTCGAAGGCAATGTAGGGACGGTCCGATTTGCGGATGGGGAGCTGGTGGTATGTGGATTTCAGGTCAATCGTTGAGAAGACCCGGTACTGTGCAATCTGATTGACCATATCAGATATGCGAGGGAGGGGGTACGCGTCGAGCTGCGTGTACCGATTGATGGTCTGGCTGTAGTCCACGACCATCCTGTGTTTCTCCCCAGTTTTAACCACTACCACTTGGGTTCTCCAGGGACTGCTGCTAGCCTCGATAATACCTTCCCGAAGCAGCCGCTGGACCTCGGACCTGATGAAGGCCTTGTCCTGGGCGCTGTACCGTCTGCTCCTGGTGGCGACGCGCTTGCAATCTGCAGTCAGATTGGCAAAGAGGGAGGGAGGGTCAACCTTGAGGGTTGTGAGGCCGCAAACGGTGAGTGGAGGTAGGAGCCCGCCGAATTTGAGGGTGAGACTCTGGAGGTTACATTGAAAATCCAGGCCCAGTAATAGTGTAGCACAGAGATTGGGGAGAACGTACAGGCGGAAACCGCTGAATTCAACGCCTTGTACGGTGAGGTTGACCACACAGAAACCTCGGATTGGGGCAGAGTGGGAACCGGAGGCCAGGGAGATCCGCTGGTTTGCGGGATGGACCGCGAGGGAGCAGCGCCTTACCGTGTCCGGGTGGATGAAGCTATCGGTGCTCCCGGAGTCAAGTAGGCAGGAGGTCGCGTGGCCGTTGATTAGCACCGGCGTCGAAGCGGTGGCCAGGTTGTGAAGACGGGACTGGTCCAGCGTCATGGAGGCAAGCAGCGGGCAGTCGTCCGAGGAGTCCGATGAGGAGTGGCAGCGACCCGGGTCCGGGTCCAGTACCGATGGAGAGACAAAATGGCGGCAATGGCGACGTCCGAAGGACCTGTGGGGGAGAAGATGGCGGCGCCCATGCAGCGCACTTTGCGGGCGTGGGACAAGATGGCGGCGCCCATGGAGCGCACGTTGTGGGGACGGGGCAAGATGGCGGCGCCCACTGGCCGCACGTGGACCTGGGGAGAGATGGCGGTGCCCATGGAGCGCACGTTGTGGGGGCGGTGCAAGATGGTGGCGCCCACAGGCCACACGTGGACCTGGGGGGAGAATATGGCAGCGCCCACTGGTTGCACATGGCCCCGGGAGCAGAGGATGGCAGCGCCCATTGTGCGATCGGCTGGGGGGAGGGAGCGAAATCGGGTGCGATAGCGGGAACTGCGTGGGCCTGGCACACCGCCGTAAAGTGGCCCTTCTTGCCGCTGGATTTGCAGGTGGCGGTGCGGGCTGGGCAGCGCTGGCGGGGGAGCTTCTGTTGGCCGCAGAAATAGCAGCGGGGACCCCCAGAGTGCGCGGTGTGGCGGGCAGCGCAGGCATACTGCGCAGTAGTAGCCCCAGACGGGGGTGTCGGTTGCGGGGTCCACGAGGGGTAGGATGGGTTGGCCGCGCAGCGAGCGAGGTAGGACTGGACATTACGAGAAGCGACCTCATGGAGAGCGCTAAAGCTTTCATCTCCGTTAGGTCGAGTGCGGCCCCTTCCAACAGTCGTTGCCGGATGGGGTCCGATGCAATCCCCATCACGAATGCATCACGCATGGAATGTTCCGTGGCCGTGACGGCCTGGCAGCCACAGTCCTGTACAAGAGGGATAAGGGCCCGCCAGAAGTCTTCAATCGACTCACCAGGTAGTTGAACGCAAGTGGCGAGTTCATGCCCTTGCAAATTGAGCGTTCGTCTTCTCGACGTAGTTTTCTTTAAGGAGTTCCATGGCGCCTGCGTAACTCGGCGCATCCTGTATCAGTGGGAACAACATTGAGTAGAGAACCTGGATTTTCTGAGCTTCTGTCGGTTCGGGATTCGCTGAATTGATATAGGCCTCAAAGCAAGCCAGCCAGTGATTAAAGTCCTTTCTGGCGTTTGGCGAGTGCGGATCCAGCTGCAAGTGATCTGGTTTGATCTTGATGTCCATGATGCGGAAAATCTAACTGTAATAAATTGATGCGCTATCAATCATACTAAAGACTCGAATGGGTACAATAGAGGCTTTATTACAGTTAGATGTTTATCCTCCGACTGCAGCTGGTAGAATGGCTGCTCAGGAGAAATCATATATATTTATACGGCTCCTTGTGAGCGGAGCTAGCCGGCAGGGGCTACCGGTGAATCTGTAGTATAGGTACTACTGTACATCCCCTAATACAGGCACACACACAATTACACAGTGGATCACCACAATCAGCATTCTGGTTAATGCCACTTTTCATAGCAAATGGCAGGAGGTCAGGAAAAAGAAAAACAAAATGGTCTTCAATCCCTAAGATGGGTGGCAAGAAGTTTAAAACCTCACATCGACAGAAGATGCTGTTGTGGACAGTTTGGTCGAAAAGGCAGTGACTAAGGCCAAAATGGGTGTTTCTGTCAATGAATCTTTGTCATGTTGTTCACTGTAGCTTAACTGATAAGAGATGTAATCAGAATCAATCAATGGGAATCAGAAAACATCCTGTCACCCCTGATTGATTGCTTTATGAATAACATTATCTACTTCGCACTAGTAACAGATCTTGGCCATTTGTCACATCTGTGACACCTTAATAATACCTACCTTTTCATACACCATACTGATACAGAGCACCGGTGCACCACCCACTGGGCCAGTAGCCATTCACAGAACAAAACACTAGGATTCTTAAATTGCAGCAGTGACTACAGCTCAAAAGCACTTCATTGATGGTAAAGTGCTTTTGGACATAAAGTCATGGAACGTGCTACATAAATGCAAATTCTAATCAACAGTTTAGAAGCACTCACTGGACATGGTGAATGTAGCCTTTCAACTAGTTTACTCAAGGCAACAAGAGGTTCATCGCATCTCAAAACTTTGAGGACTCATTGTTTAAGTGACAGACTTTCAACACCACAATGGCATGGTTGGCATAGCACATAATAAAACACACATATTGCGGCTCCACTCATTCCTCTCTCATTCTCGGCACCTCTTCACATCCTCAACTGGACATCCAGCATTCACATCCACTTCATCCTAGTCCCAACTTACACTCATACCTCATTATTGCAATTCACAACAGCTGGCTCGTCGACTCCTCAACCGCCATTTCTCACCCTAATGCGCTCTGCTATCTCTCATTGAAAGAGAGGAGATTCCACAACCACAATCACTCATGTTGAATTGCTGTCGGCACAGACTGGAATGTTGGGATCTGCACACTGTAGACTTAAAACCGTTTCTACATGTAAGCACTAACCCATGTCTCTGATCTTCCACAGATTCCTCAAGAGTGATGGAGCAGTTGGAACAAGAGGAGATCATGAAATCCTCACAGGAGGGTGTGCATTCTAAGGAAACATCATCACATAATTCATCTTCACCCTTCACCTGCTCAGAAACACATACCTGAGTGAGGGCACCACATTCACCATCTTATTAAAGGTGGCATGCGGGCTCCCAATGTTGCTGGCCCAATTAGAGGGTTGGCAATACCCAAACCCACTGGGAGAGGTGGGAGTTAGTAAGGCAGCCTTTGGAGGGGTAAAATAAAATTAATAAAGTGAAGTGGGAAGGCGTTTACCCCTTCAATAGGAGGGGAAACCCTTCCAGGTGCATCATTGGGCTCGGAGGCTGCCTTTTGCCTGAGTGGCCCCCTCTTTGGGGAATGGGGCCACCAGCTTTGACAGACCCCACAGACTGTTGCAGGGAGACACCTCTGCACATGCCGGGTGTTGGTTATGCTGCCAGCCAAACACCATCAAACCTTTTTCATCACCTCTCATTTGGACTTTATATATGTAAATGGGCTACACATCACTGTGGTGCCCTGCCCTCTCCTGGGAATTATCCTTGGCAATGGGAATCCATGGAGAGCTGTACCAAAACACCTATGAAAGGACTGGATGCAGCTCGGTCAAAAGGTGCAAGTCTGGCAGCAACACCATCCTTTCAAGGTTGCTCCTGAGCAGCCCAATGTATTTGAATGGCCCCAAAATAAGCAGTTCGGGTGCCAGTTTTTGACGTGCAACTGACATATCTCCTCCTTGTTCCCACAGGACAAGAGAGCCCACAGTGACAGACTGGTGGTGGAGTCCCATTTCTCACTTTCTTAACACAATGAACGAGTAGGCACTGGACCCTGTCCAGCTCACCATCATGGACAGTGAGACAATTGTGTGGGCACAAGATGGTAAGTAACCCCATGACTAGGCACAAGGCTGCTGCACAAGGCATTGTGCTCCTGTGTCCTCCACTGCACAAGACATGACCACCATCTTACTCTGGATGCATCTGTTTGGAAGGGAAATCTTTCTGTTCTCTCACACAGTTCAGCCACACAAACTGAGAGCTGTGAGGTCTTTAGTAGACGGTTGAACACGTCGGAGGCGGAGAAGGGGAGCTCAAACAATCCATCGTCACACCACTCCCCCACATCCTCCACTAGCTCAAATACTCTTACCTTGGTAGGTATCCATTACGCTTAGATTTCAGGAAACAACCAAGTGAGAGAATGGCAGATGTGCTTGTTGGGGGCTGTGGCAGTCAGGGTCACTGAGAGACTGAAGACTGTGGGAAGCTGGCCCATATAGACACTTATTACAATCCCAGACCAGACCCCAACAGTGGCTAGGATACTAGACCAAAACCCCAGTATTTTAGTTTATTTGTAAGACTGTGCGGAAAGAATAATTCACTCCAGAAGCGATTGCATGAAGAAATAGGGCTTTAGTACTCCTAAAAAAAACTTTATTATGGATACAATATTAAACTTTTTAACTTCACACAGCTTACAATATTCCCTTAACACAACTATACAATTTCCCATTAAACAATAAGAAAAGAAACATACAGTTCTTAATCCATCATACAATTAGCATGACTTGGTGTAATACTTGCTTCATAAAACTGAATTGGCTCCTGTTATTATTATTAATTCAGGTAGATCAGAATTCACCTCCTCTCTCTCCCAAAGCTTCTCCAAAACATAGCTGCCTCTCTGAATCTCTGGGCTCCATCCAGCAATGACCTCATCTCCCCAAGCTGAAAAAACAAATTCCCTCTGCAGCCTTCAAAGCACGTTAACTCCCCAGGGACTTCCCCAGTCAAACCACATTGCTCTGGTCAATTTCACCTGCTGTTAACGAGAAGCAAAACAAAATACCTTTTTAAAAACATGACCACTTCAGTCAAACACACTATAACCCCAGGCTTTTAACCCTTAACGTGTCCCAATATTTAGACACCAGCATTCCTAAAATCCTCCAATCGTCACACACTGGTGTTCCAAATTTGTGTCAAGCTGTGAAGTTACAGGCTCGGACTCCCTCAGCTGACAAAGGACACTGCTTGGTCTCCCTCAAATCACTGAGGGACAATGCTCCGAGTCACTCAGGTCACTCAGGGACACTGCTCAGAGTCACTCAGAGTCACTCAGAGTCAGTCACATCACTGAGGGACACTGCTCGGACTCACTCATATCACTAAGGGACACTGCTCAGAGTCACTCAGGTCACTGAGGGACACTGCTCGGACTCACTCACATCACTGAGGGACACTGCTCAGAGTCACTCACATCACTGAGGGACACTGCTCAGAGTCACTCAGGTCACTGAGGGATACTGCTCGGACTCACTCACATCACTGAGGGATCTGCTCAGAGTCACTCACATCACTGAGGGACACTGCTCAGAGTCACTCAGGTCACTGAGGGACACTGCTCGGACTCACTCACATCACTGCGGGACACTGCTCAGAGTCACTCACATCACTGAGGGACACTGCTCAGAGTCACTCAGAGTCACTCAGAGTCAGTCACATCACTGAGGGACACTGCTCGGACTCACTCATATCACTAAGGGACACTGCTCAGAGTCACTCAGGTCACTGAGGGACACTGCTCGGACTCACTCACATCACTGAGGGACACTGCTCAGAGTCACTCACATCACTGAGGGACACTGCTCAGAGTCACTCAGAGTCAGTCACATCACTGCGGGACACTGCTCGGACTCACTCATATCACTAAGGGACACTGCTCAGAGTCACTCAAGTCACTGAGAGACACTGCTCAGAGTCACTCACATCACTGAGGGACACTGCTCAGAGTCACTCAAGTCACTGAGAGACACTGCTCAGAGTCACTCAGGTCACTGAGGGACACTGCTCAGAGTCACTCACATCACTGAGGGACACTGCTCGGACTCACTCACATCACTCAGGGACACTGCTCAGAGTCACTCAGGTCACTCAGAGTCAGTCACATCACTGAGGGACACTGCTCGGACTCACTCAGGTCACTGAGGGACACAGCTCAGAGTCACTCAGAGTCACTCACATCACTGAGGGACACTGCTCGGACTCACTCATATCACTGAGGGACACTGCTCAGAGTCACTCACATCACTGAGGGACACAGCTCAGAGTCACTCACATCACTGAGGGACACAGCTCAGAGTCACTTACATCACTGAGGGACACAGCTCAGAGTCACTCACATCACTGAGGGACACAGCTCAGAATCACTCACATCACTGAGGGACACTGCTCAGAGTCACTCAAGTCACTGAGAGACACTGCTCAGAGTCACTCAGGTCACTGAGGGACACTGCTCAGAGTCACTCACATCACTGAGGGACACTGCTCGGACTCACTCACATCACTCAGGGACACTGCTCAGAGTCACTCAGGTCACTCAGAGTCAGTCACATCACTGAGGGACACTGCTCGGACTCACTCAGGTCACTGAGGGACACAGCTCAGAGTCACTCAGAGTCACTCACATCACTGAGGGACACTGCTCGGACTCACTCATATCACTGAGGGACACTGCTCAGAGTCACTCACATCACTGAGGGACACAGCTCAGAGTCACTCACATCACTGAGGGACACAGCTCAGAGTCACTTACATCACTGAGGGACACAGCTCAGAGTCACTCACATCACTGAGGGACACAGCTCAGAATCACTCACATCACTGAGGGACACTGCTCAGAGTCACTCACATCACTGAGGGACACAGCTCAGAGTCACTCACATCACTGAGGGACACAGCTCAGAGTCACTCACATCACTGAGGGACACTGCTCGGACTCACTCAGGTCACTGAGGGACACAGCTCAGAGTCACTCAGAGTCACTCAGGCACTGAGGGACACTGCTAGGACTCACTCAGGTCACTGAGGGACACTGCTCAGAGTCACTCACATCACTGAGGGACACTGCTCAGAGTCACTCAGAGTCACTCAGAGTCAGTCACATCACTGAGGGACACTGCTCGGACTCACTCATATCACTAAGGGACACTGCTCAGAGTCACTCAGGTCACTGAGGGACACTGCTCGGACTCACTCACATCACGGAGGGACACTGCTCAGAGTCACTCACATCACTGAGGGACACTGCTCAGAGTCACTCACATCACTGAGGGACACTGCTCGGACTCACTCAGGTCACTGAGGGACACAGCTCAGAGTCACTCAGAGTCACTCAGGTCACTGAGGGACACTGCTCGGACTCACTCAGGTCACTGAGGGACACAGCTCAGAGTCACTCAGAGTCACTCAGGTCACTGAGGGACACTGCTAGGACTCACTCAGGTCACTGAGGGACAGTGCTCAGAGTCACTCAGGTTACTGAGGGACACTGCTCGGACTCACTCACATCACTAAGGGACACAGCTCGGACTCACTCACATCACTGAGAGACACTGCTCGGACTCACTCACATCACTGAGGGACACTGCTCGGACTCACTCAGGTCACTGAGGGACACTGCTCGGACTCACACATCACTGAGGGATACTGCTCGGACTCACTCACATCACTGAGGGATCTGCTCAGAGTCACTCACATCACTGAGGGACACTGCTCAGAGTCACTCAGGTCACTGAGGGACACTGCTCGGACTCACTCACATCACTGCGGGACACTGCTCAGAGTCACTCACATCACTGAGGGACACTGCTCAGAGTCACTCAGAGTCACTCAGAGTCAGTCACATCACTGAGGGACACTGCTCGGACTCACTCATATCACTAAGGGACACTGCTCAGAGTCACTCAGGTCACTGAGGGACACTGCTCGGACTCACTCACATCACTGAGGGACACTGCTCAGAGTCACTCACATCACTGAGGGACACTGCTCAGAGTCACTCAGAGTCAGTCACATCACTGCGGGACACTGCTCGGACTCACTCATATCACTAAGGGACACTGCTCAGAGTCACTCAAGTCACTGAGAGACACTGCTCAGAGTCACTCACATCACTGAGGGACACTGCTCAGAGTCACTCAAGTCACTGAGAGACACTGCTCAGGGTCACTCAGGTCACTGAGGGACACTGCTCAGAGTCACTCACATCACTGAGGGACACTGCTCGGACTCACTCACATTACTCAGGGACACTGCTCAGAGTCACTCAGGTCACTCAGAGTCAGTCACATCACTGAGGGACACTGCTCGGACTCACTCAGGTCACTGAGGGACACAGCTCAGAGTCACTCAGAGTCACTCACATCACTGAGGGACACTGCTCGGACTCACTCATATCACTGAGGGACACTGCTCAGAGTCACTCACATCACTGAGGGACACAGCTCAGAGTCACTCACATCACTGAGGGACACAGCTCAGAGTCACTTACATCACTGAGGGACACAGCTCAGAGTCACTCACATCACTGAGGGACACAGCTCAGAATCACTCACATCACTGAGGGACACTGCTCAGAGTCACTCACATCACTGAGGGACACAGCTCAGAGTCACTCACATCACTGAGGGACACAGCTCAGAGTCACTCACATCACTGAGGGACACTGCTCGGACTCACTCAGGTCACTGAGGGACACAGCTCAGAGTCACTCAGAGTCACTCAGGCACTGAGGGACACTGCTAGGACTCACTCAGGTCACTGAGGGACACTGCTCAGAGTCACTCACATCACTGAGGGACACTGCTCAGAGTCACTCAGAGTCACTCAGAGTCAGTCACATCACTGAGGGACACTGCTCGGACTCACTCATATCACTAAGGGACACTGCTCAGAGTCACTCAGGTCACTGAGGGACACTGCTCGGACTCACTCACATCACTGAGGGACACTGCTCAGAGTCACTCACATCACTGAGGGACACTGCTCAGAGTCACTCACATCACTGAGGGACACTGCTCGGACTCACTCAGGTCACTGAGGGACACAGCTCAGAGTCACTCAGAGTCACTCAGGTCACTGAGGGACACTGCTAGGACTCACTCAGGTCACTGAGGGACAGTGCTCAGAGTCACTCAGGTTACTGAGGGACACTGCTCGGACTCACTCACATCACTAAGGGACACAGCTCGGACTCACTCACATCACTGAGAGACACTGCTCGGACTCACTCACATCACTGAGGGACACTGCTCGGACTCACTCAGGTCACTGAGGGACACTGCTCGGACTCACACATCACTGAGGGACACTGCTCAGAGTCACTCAGAGTCACTGAGAGACACTGCTCGGACTCACTGAGGTCACTGAGGGACACTGCTCAGAGTCACTCACATCACTGAGGGACACTGCTCGGACTCACTCACATCACTGCGGGACACTGCTCAGAGTCACTCACATCACTGAGGGACACTGCTCAGAGTCACTCAGAGTCACTCAGAGTCAGTCACATCACTGAGGGACACTGCTCGGACTCACTCATATCACCAAGGGACACTGCTCAGAGTCACTCAGGTCACTGAGGGACACTGCTCGGACTCACTCACATCACTGAGGGACACTGCTCAGAGTCACTCACATCACTGAGGGACACTGCTCAGAGTCACTCAGAGTCAGTCACATCACTGCGGGACACTGCTCGGACTCACTCATATCACTAAGGGACACTGCTCAGAGTCACTCAAGTCACTGAGAGACACTGCTCAGAGTCACTCACATCACTGAGGGACACTGCTCAGAGTCACTCAAGTCACTGAGAGACACTGCTCAGAGTCACTCAGGTCACTGAGGGACACTGCTCAGAGTCACTCACATCACTGAGGGACACTGCTCGGACTCACTCACATCACTCAGGGACACTGCTCAGAGTCACTCAGGTCACTCAGAGTCAGTCACATCACTGAGGGACACTGCTCGGACTCACTCAGGTCACTTAGGGACACAGCTCAGAGTCACTCAGAGTCACTCACATCACTGAGGGACACTGCTCGGACTCACTCATATCACTGAGGGACACTGCTCAGAGTCACTCACATCACTGAGGGACACAGCTCAGAGTCACTCACATCACTGAGGGACACAGCTCAGAGTCACTTACATCACTGAGGGACACAGCTCAGAGTCACTCACATCACTGAGGGACACAGCTCAGAATCACTCACATCACTGAGGGACACTGCTCAGAGTCACTCACATCACTGAGGGACACAGCTCAGAGTCACTCACATCACTGAGGGACACAGCTCAGAGTCACTCACATCACTGAGGGACACTGCTCGGACTCACTCAGGTCACTGAGGGACACAGCTCAGAGTCACTCAGAGTCACTCAGGCACTGAGGGACACTGCTAGGACTCACTCAGGTCACTGAGGGACACTGCTCAGAGTCACTCACATCACTGAGGGACACTGCTCAGAGTCACTCAGAGTCACTCAGAGTCAGTCACATCACTGAGGGACACTGCTCGGACTCACTCATATCACTAAGGGACACTGCTCAGAGTCACTCAGGTCACTGAGGGACACTGCTCGGACTCACTCACATCACTGAGGGACACTGCTCAGAGTCACTCACATCACTGAGGGACACTGCTCAGAGTCACTCACATCACTGAGGGACACTGCTCGGACTCACTCAGGTCACTGAGGGACACAGCTCAGAGTCACTCAGAGTCACTCAGGTCACTGAGGGACACTGCTAGGACTCACTCAGGTCACTGAGGGACAGTGCTCAGAGTCACTCAGGTTACTGAGGGACACTGCTCGGACTCACTCACATCACTAAGGGACACAGCTCGGACTCACTCACATCACTGAGAGACACTGCTCGGACTCACTCACATCACTGAGGGACACTGCTCGGACTCACTCAGGTCACTGAGGGACACTGCTCGGACTCACACATCACTGAGGGATACTGCTCGGACTCACTCACATCACTGAGGGATCTGCTCAGAGTCACTCACATCACTGAGGGACACTGCTCAGAGTCACTCAGGTCACTGAGGGACACTGCTCGGACTCACTCACATCACTGCGGGACACTGCTCAGAGTCACTCACATCACTGAGGGACACTGCTCAGAGTCACTCAGAGTCACTCAGAGTCAGTCACATCACTGAGGGACACTGCTCGGACTCACTCATATCACTAAGGGACACTGCTCAGAGTCACTCAGGTCACTGAGGGACACTGCTCGGACTCACTCACATCACTGAGGGACACTGCTCAGAGTCACTCACATCACTGAGGGACACTGCTCAGAGTCACTCAGAGTCAGTCACATCACTGCGGGACACTGCTCGGACTCACTCATATCACTAAGGGACACTGCTCAGAGTCACTCAAGTCACTGAGAGACACTGCTCAGAGTCACTCACATCACTGAGGGACACTGCTCAGAGTCACTCAAGTCACTGAGAGACACTGCTCAGAGTCACTCAGGTCACTGAGGGACACTGCTCAGAGTCACTCACATCACTGAGGGACACTGCTCGGACTCACTCACATCACTCAGGGACACTGCTCAGAGTCACTCAGGTCACTCAGAGTCAGTCACATCACTGAGGGACACTGCTCGGACTCACTCAGGTCACTGAGGGACACAGCTCAGAGTCACTCAGAGTCACTCACATCACTGAGGGACACTGCTCGGACTCACTCATATCACTGAGGGACACTGCTCAGAGTCACTCACATCACTGAGGGACACAGCTCAGAGTCACTCACATCACTGAGGGACACAGCTCAGAGTCACTTACATCACTGAGGGACACAGCTCAGAGTCACTCACATCACTGAGGGACACAGCTCAGAATCACTCACATCACTGAGGGACACTGCTCAGAGTCACTCACATCACTGAGGGACACAGCTCAGAGTCACTCACATCACTGAGGGACACAGCTCAGAGTCACTCACATCACTGAGGGACACTGCTCGGACTCACTCAGGTCACTGAGGGACACAGCTCAGAGTCACTCAGAGTCACTCAGGCACTGAGGGACACTGCTAGGACTCACTCAGGTCACTGAGGGACACTGCTCAGAGTCACTCACATCACTGAGGGACACTGCTCAGAGTCACTCAGAGTCACTCAGAGTCAGTCACATCACTGAGGGACACTGCTCGGACTCACTCATATCACTAAGGGACACTGCTCAGAGTCACTCAGGTCACTGAGGGACACTGCTCGGACTCACTCACATCACTGAGGGACACTGCTCAGAGTCACTCAGGTCACTGCGGGACACTGCTCGGACTCACTCACATCACTGAGGGACACTGCTCAGAGTCACTCACATCACTGAGGGACACTGCTCAGAGTCACTCACATCACTGAGGGACACTGCTCGGACTCACTCAGGTCACTGAGGGACACAGCTCAGAGTCACTCAGA
This sequence comes from Scyliorhinus canicula, assembly GCF_902713615.1. Lineage (NCBI taxonomy): Eukaryota > Metazoa > Chordata > Chondrichthyes > Carcharhiniformes > Scyliorhinidae > Scyliorhinus > Scyliorhinus canicula. Next base: position 81,020,526 of record NC_052153.1, on the reverse strand, counting down.
GTCACTCAGGTCACTGAGGGACACTGCTAGGACTCACTCAGGTCACTGAGGGACAGTGCTCAGAGTCACTCAGGTTACTGAGGGACACTGCTCGGACTCACTCACATCACTAAGGGACACAGCTCGGACTCACTCACATCACTGAGAGACACTGCTCGGACTCACTCACATCACTGAGGGACACTGCTCGGACTCACTCAGGTCACTGAGGGACACTGCTCGGACTCACACATCACTGAGGGACACTGCTCAGAGTCACTCAGAGTCACTGAGAGACACTGCTCGGACTCACTGAGGTCACTGAGGGACACTGCTCAGAGTCACTCACATCACTGAGGGACACTGCTCGGACTCACTCACATCACTGCGGGACACTGCTCAGAGTCACTCACATCACTGAGGGACACTGCTCAGAGTCACTCAGAGTCACTCAGAGTCAGTCACATCACTGAGGGACACTGCTCGGACTCACTCATATCACTAAGGGACACTGCTCAGAGTCACTCAGGTCACTGAGGGACACTGCTCGGACTCACTCACATCACTGAGGGACACTGCTCAGAGTCACTCACATCACTGAGGGACACTGCTCAGAGTCACTCAGAGTCAGTCACATCACTGCGGGACACTGCTCGGACTCACTCATATCACTAAGGGACACTGCTCAGAGTCACTCAAGTCACTGAGAGACACTGCTCAGAGTCACTCACATCACTGAGGGACACTGCTCAGAGTCACTCAAGTCACTGAGAGACACTGCTCAGAGTCACTCAGGTCACTGAGGGACACTGCTCAGAGTCACTCACATCACTGAGGGACACTGCTCGGACTCACTCACATCACTCAGGGACACTGCTCAGAGTCACTCAGGTCACTCAGAGTCAGTCACATCACTGAGGGACACTGCTCGGACTCACTCAGGTCACTGAGGGACACAGCTCAGAGTCACTCAGAGTCACTCACATCACTGAGGGACACTGCTCGGACTCACTCATATCACTGAGGGACACTGCTCAGAGTCACTCACATCACTGAGGGACACAGCTCAGAGTCACTCACATCACTGAGGGACACAGCTCAGAGTCACTTACATCACTGAGGGACACAGCTCAGAGTCACTCACATCACTGAGGGACACAGCTCAGAATCACTCACATCACTGAGGGACACTGCTCAGAGTCACTCACATCACTGAGGGACACAGCTCAGAGTCACTCACATCACTGAGGGACACTGCTCAGAGTCACTCACATCACTGAGGGACACTGCTCGGACTCACTCAGGTCACTGAGGGACACAGCTCAGAGTCACTCAGAGTCACTCAGGCACTGAGGGACACTGCTAGGACTCACTCAGGTCACTGAGGGACACTGCTCAGAGTCACTCACATCACTGAGGGACACTGCTCAGAGTCACTCAGAGTCACTCAGAGTCAGTCACATCACTGAGGGACACTGCTCGGACTCACTCATATCACTAAGGGACACTGCTCAGAGTCACTCAGGTCACTGAGGGACACTGCTCGGACTCACTCACATCACTGAGGGACACTGCTCAGAGTCACTCACATCACTGAGGGACACTGCTCAGAGTCACTCACATCACTGAGGGACACTGCTCGGACTCACTCAGGTCACTGAGGGACACAGCTCAGAGTCACTCAGAGTCACTCAGGTCACTGAGGGACACTGCTAGGACTCACTCAGGTCACTGAGGGACACTGCTCAGAGTCACTCAGGTTACTGAGGGACACTGCTCGGACTCACTCACATCACTAAGGGACACAGCTCGGACTCACTCACATCACTGAGAGACACTGCTCGGACTCACTCACATCACTGAGGGACACTGCTCGGACTCACTCAGGTCACTGAGGGACACTGCTCGGACTCACACATCACTGAGGGACACTGCTCAGAGTCACTCAGAGTCACTGAGAGACACTGCTCGGACTCACTGAGGTCACTGAGGGACACTGCTCAGAGTCACTCAGAGTCACTGAGGGACACTGCTCGGACTCACTCAGGTCACTGAGGGACACTGCTCGGACTCACTCAGGTCACTGAGGGACACTGCTCAGAGTCACTCACATCACTGAGGGACACAGCTCAGAGTCACTCACATCACTGAGGGATCTGCTCAGAGTCACTCACATCACTGAGGGACACTGCTCGGACTCACTCAGGTCACTGAGGGACACTGCTCGGACTCACTCAGGTCACTGAGGGACACTGCTCGGACTCACTCAGGTCACTGAGGGACACTGCTCAGAGTCACTCAGAGTCACTCACATCACTGAGGGACACTGCTCGGACTCACTCAGGTCACTGAGGGACACTGCTCGGACTCACTCACATCACTGAGGGACACTGCTCAGAGTCACTCACATCACTGAGGGACACTGCTCGGACTCACTCACATCACTGAGGGACACTGCTCAGAGTCACTCAGAGTCACTCACATCACTGAGGGACACAGCTCAGAGTCACTCATATCACTGAGGGACACTGCTCGGACTCACTCAGGTCACTGAGGGACACTGCTCGGACTCACTCAAGTCACTGAGGGACATTCCTCGGACTCACTCAGGTCACTGAGGGACACTGCTCGGACTCACTCAGGTCACTGAGGGACACTGCTCGGACTCACTCTGGTTACTGAGGGACATTCCTCGGACTCACTCTGGTTACTGAGGGACACTGCTCAGATACTCCGTTGAGCTCTGGTGCTCTGCATCATTTGACAACGTCTGACTCCTGCCCACAGTAGCACTTCCCACCATCCACCTGGGTGACCCCTGCATGCGAGCCGATCACACACTCCCATACAATCCCTGGAGTGGCAGAGGTGGGGACGGTGGAGGGGCCCTCTGTTCTGTAACGGTGCGCGCTGGCTGAACTGCAGTCCCCTGGTCAGTGCCACCCACAGCGTTCATCCATTTACCCCCCCCCCCCCCCCCCCCCCCCCCCTCCGGTCACTGAGTGCCTCTGCTGCTGCCCCAGACCAGCCCACCCCTCACACCAGCCTGAAGAGAACCGAACAGGTTGGAATGTTGTGCACAGGTGTTTAATGTGAACAAATATATACAGGTCTATGCCCTGCACCCATGCCAACTGAACTGGTGTCCACTTTTCTGACCTTACAGGCCTTAATGCTACTCCTAGGTAAATCCCCAGGCAGTTCATCAGAGGTGCAGGTGGCTTGCTGCCATTCCTGCCCTGTGACCTGGGTCCCTGTTGGAGGTTGTCTTCTGCCACAGACGGACTTGGATGTGCCTGGCTGCTGCTTGAGTGTCCCAGGTAACATGGTGCTGCCCTGTTCTGCCCGCTGCCCATCAGGGACAGAAGGGTGGGTGTCCGAGGTGCTGCGGTGTTCCGGCACCTTCCCTGCGGGAGTCACAGGCGCGGACCCCATCACCTCCTCTTCCCTCGGTGTGCATGGTGGCCCCCAGGCTACTCCATGGGGCCAGCGTGTGAGCGGAGCTGTCCCCTGAGGCTCCCCTGCCACCTGTCACTGCCAGTCCTGGAGGCCTGCTCTCGTCTTGACCAGGGTCTGCATGCTCGCAGCCATGGAACACAGGGAGTGGACCAACCCTATCTGACACTGTGCCACTTCATGTTGTGACTGTGCCACCACCTTCTGTGTTTGTCCCACGTCGACCAGTGCCTGGGCAATGCCCCCACCCTCTCAATCATGGCCCGCTATGACTGGGGCCACGCTCTGGAGCGCCATTGCAATGTACAGGTGGCTCTGGCACATGGCTGCCTATGACAGGGCGGCCCTGTCCTGGGTCTCGGCCACCACCTGTACAGAATGCCCCAGGCCCTGGACATGCTGATCCATTGCCGAAACCTTCACCTCCAAGGCCTCCACCACGTGCGGTTTTGACCTGGGTGGCATACATAGTCGGCACCACCTCCTGCTGCTGCACTCGGTTGTACTCCTCCAACTGCACTTGCAGGTGCTGGATGTTCGCCGACAGCCTCTCGTGTAGTCACTGGCTCTGCGACTACATCTCCACGATCGACGGGATTCCAGAATCCTCAAACCCATCTGGACGGCAGATGGTCCCTGTGGTCAGCCTGCCCTCTGACCGTCCGCCACTCAGGGGTTCCTACCTTCACCTGCTGTACCGGATCAGCTGGGTATTGTGCACTAGATCGTGTCCCAGGAGCCTTTTCACTAAATTGCCCAATTGAGGTGCGAGTCTCTGGGATGGTGGAGGGTTTCGGAGACAGCTGTGACGGGCTGTCGGTGCCTTCCCCGGACTCAAGCTCCGGGGTGTCTCGGGTCATGTGTCGGGGGCTCCTGTCTTTGTCGGTCTCACCCTCATCGCTGGTCGACACACAGTTGTGGCTGGTGTTGGGGTTGGGGGACACCAGAAGGGCGCGTGCCACCACCAGCAGTTCCTGCAAGACACAAGTCAAGACGCATGATTGCATCATGGGCAAGTGGAGATTGTGGTGGTGTTGGGGGTGGTGGTGTGGGGCTGGTGTACGGTGGTGTGGGTGGGGGGTCACACATGTGCCATGGGCAACTGCAAACAGTGGGATCTCACTTCCTTACCCTTTTCTCGGGCCCTCCGACCACATCCAGTGCAGTGCCCGATGTTCTGCTGCAGTGAGGGGCCACAGGTCCAGCAGTCTTCCAGTCTTCTTCTGCTCTCAGCAGTTGTGCACAACTTTCTCCTGGGGGTAGGGGGGAAACTAAAAATGACAGTGTTACACAGTCCAATGCATGCAGCCCAGGGGGTGGGTAGCTGATGGCTTCAGTGGCCAGGGCACGGGGCCATGACAGCCGGTGTGGGTGCCGGCATGTGGTGCAGGGTTTGGGTTTGGCCACCCTCCGTGTGGGGTGTGTGGGTGAAATGATTGAAGTGGAGTGTGAATGGATGAAACTGATCCTAAATTCAGATTCAAAGCTGTTCGAGTAAATATTCAGATCCATGTTTTCAGAAAACACAGGAGGAAGATGAAAGGGCAGCACGGTAGCATTGTGGATAGCACAATCGCTTCACAGCTCCAGGGTCCCAGGTTCGAAACCGGCTTGGGTCACTGTCTGTGCGGAGTCTGCACAGCCTCCCCATGTGTGCGTGGGTTTCCTCTGGGTGCTCCACAGCCCAACGATGTGCAGGTTAGGTGGATTGGCCATGATAAATTGCCAATGTCCAAAATTGCCCTTAGTGTTGGGTGTGGTTACTGGGTTATGGGGATAGGGTGGAGGTGTTGACCTTGGGTAGGATGCTCTTTCCAGGAGCCGGTGCAGACTCGATGGGCTGAATAGCCTCCTTTTGCACTGTAAATTCTATGAAACACAGGGCTGGATTCTCCGTTTCAGCGGCCAAGTGCCGGCTCGAAAAGAGAATTCACAGGCGTTTTACGACGTCAAAATCGGTACTGATATCTCACCAATTCCGGGACCGGTGAGGGGCTAGCAGCAGCGCTGGGTGAAATGCCTGGCTCCCACGCTGAAAACGGCTGGAGAATGGCTGGGTCCCTGGCTGCGCATGCGCATGGCGACAACCTGCAGCGGCCGTGCCGTACAACATGACGCGGCCGTGCGCGGACCCAACCCGCCATCTGTGAGCCCACAGGCCACCCCCTGGCCATGCCCCACCAGTCCCCCCAGCCCTCACAGAAACCACCCAGCCAGCGGCACGGATCCCGGCTGAGTGTGGCGGCGCTAGACACAGTCCGCAGCCTCCACGCCTGTTTCCACACCGCTGAGACCACGCGTGTCCCATGCGGTCCGGAACGCGGCCCATCGGGGGCGAAGCAGCGTGGGAGGGCCTTACGATGACATGCCAATGAAATGGCACACGTCATTTTGGAGGGAATATGGCTGATCGGCATCAAACCGGTGCCAGTCCAGATTTGGGCATCGGAGCCCATTCTCCGCCTGATCGCCGATTACGATATCGGTGTTGGGTAATGGAGAATCCCGCGTACTGTTCTTTATATTTACTACAATCTTGATGGAGCAGTATATGGGCTGAAGGCAGAAGGGTCTGTTTGGCAATGGAAAATGGACTTAAAGCAATGAGTCAATTGGATGTCTGTATCACATGACATTGTGGAAGTGTTTAACAATGTAGTCACCCAAATTACTTTTGGTCTCCACAATATAATAGGGATAGCCAGAAGCAAGAATGATAAAACAGTGAACTTGAAATGAAGGAGGCAATGACTCCTCTAAAAGAAGAAAATTGATTGAAAGATGCGGTTGGCACTGGGATCACATTTTTAGTGCAGAAATAATTCTATGTAAAATGGTGGAAGTTGATGTAGTAATATCATGGTTGTGTTATAATTCATCAACTGACCACTAGGAGTCTCATTAATATGTCAGTGAATGTTAGAGTCAGGTGACCTCTCAGACTGGCTGGAGGAAGCTAGAGAGAGGTTGCTGTGCTTAATCTTACTCTTCTTCATCTGATGTTTTATATATAGTTTACCCACAGTTAATGTTAATAAATCATTTATAGCTTTAGCTACAAGTGTTCTTGTAATATAAATCAGGTGATCCAACAAGAACATTACATGGCATCAGGATGGATGGTATTAAAACTATTAGCCTGCCACGAGTTCCACAGAAATTTGAAGATTTTGCAGACTGTAAGAATGAACCACATGGAATCCTTGAAGCCACCAATGGGTCTCAGATTTCATGGTGATGTGGACAGCAACTGGATGTGTTAAACAGCAATTTAATCTATTTCTTACTGCAGTAAATTTAGAAGATCAATCAGATTCACGTAAGGTAGCGATGCTCCTAATTTCGGCAGGGCCCAAAGTAATTGCTATGTTTAATACGTTTAAATTTGCAAACTATGAAGATAGAAAACATTTAACAAAGTAATTTGATGCACATTGCAACCCCAGAAAGAATGAAATTTATGAACGCTATGTGTTTAGATCACATTCACAGGAGACAGGGGAGTCCATAGATTATTTCACCACTGATTTAAAGTTGAAGCTGAAACCTGTAATTTTTCTGTGGTGGAATCTTCCATGATCCGGAACCAGATTGTGTTTGGTGTGAATGAAAATAAGCTGAGGGAACGGTTGCTGAGGGAATCGGAGCTGTCTTTGGAACAAACAGTTAAGATTTGTCAGGCTCATGAGCTAGCTGCACAGCATTCTAATTTTTTTTCTGTAATGGTGGTGTCGTCTTGGAGGGAAGCACTCTGGTTGCTGCCCTTTTTCCAAAAAGACAGGAAACTTCCGAAAAAAGGCAGGAAAGTTCCTGCAGCACCTTGCACAGCAACAAACTGGTTAAAGATCAGGACAAGGTGTAAAAGACCTGTTCAAAGGTACAAATTAAGGCAGTGTTCAGTGTTTGGCGAGTTTTGTTCCAGGTGCAAAGGAGAAACAACACATAGAACATAGAACATAGAACAGTACAGCACAGAACAGGCCCTTCGGCCCTCGATGTTGTGCCGAGCAATGATCACCCTACTTAAACCCACGGAACCCGTATCCCAACAATCCCCCCATTAACCTTACACAACGGGCAATTTAGCATGGCCAATCCACCTAACCCGCACATCTTTGGACTGTGGGAGGAAACCGGAGCACCCGGAGGAAACCCACGCACACACGGGGAGGACGTGCAGACTCCACACAGACAGTGACCCAGCCAGGAATCGAACCTGGGACCATTGGAGCTGTGAAGCATTGATGCTAACCACCATGCTACCGTGAGGCCCTAATCACATCTATGTGATCTCCAGCACAAGAGAACAGATTTCACTTGGACCGAGCAACATGAGCAGTGTGGAAAGAAGCTCAAGACTTCACTAACCACTACGCCACTTCTCACATTTTTTGACCCATCTGAGCAGATTAAAGTGTCAACAGCCGCATCCACAGATGGCCTGGGAGCTGTACTTCTGCAACGCGAGCATGACAATTGGATACCAGCCATTTATGCATCACGATCCAGGACGACAACAGAGCAGAGGTACACTCAAATCGAAAAAGAATGCCTGGGTTTCGTTGTAGGGTGGAGAAATTCCATGACTATGTCTATGGGCCTCCAACTTTCACAGTTGAGACAGATCATTATCCTTTGGTTGACATCCTGAAAAGAAATCTTAGCGAGATGTCGCCGAGTATTCAGCGGATAACCGTGAAGTTGCAACGGTACGACTTTGAGTTGGTATATACGCCGGGTAAACATTTTATTGTGGCTGACGTACTTTCTAGAGCTGCCGGCAATGAGGAAGCACTCCAGATGGATGAGGACATACAGGTCCACATAAACATGGTGACAGAGTCTCTGCCAGTCTCTGACAAGTTAAAAATAATTAAAGAAGAAACTTTGCTGCAGAAAGTGATAAAGTATTTCCATAAATGATGGTCCAGAGGATCCTGTTCAAGTTTCTACAATATTCAAACAGAATTACGTGATGTGAATTTTTTTTCTGCGGAATCAGTCGATTGTCATTCCACAAGCATTGAAGTTGCATAAAGGGCACTTGGGGATGGAAAAGTGCAAGTTGAGAGCCAGAGAGGCAGTTTATTGACCTGCATCAACCGTGACATTGAGTTAATGATGGAAAACTGGGAAACATGCCGAAGATTTCAGCACAGGCAGAGCAAGGAACCTATGCAGATGGGCGAGCCAGCCACAATTCCGTGGCAGAAGGTTGCCATGGATCTTTTCCATTTAAATGCAAAGGACTACCTTCTGGTCATAGACTATATTTCTAACTACCCGGAGATAGCACAGTTGTCGAATTCTATGGCAAGATGTGTCATTAAGAATGTCAAAGCAATTTTTGCGCAGCACGGCATTTCAGAATGTGGTCATGAGCGATAATGGTCCTTGTTTTGACTGCCATGAGTGGACAGAATTTGCACGGCAGTATGATTTCCAACATGTTACCTCCAGTCCTCATTACCGTTAGTCGAAGCAAGGCTGAAAAGGGAGTGCATATTGTCAAGCAGATCCTAAAGAAAGCACAAGACAGCTGGGATTTTACGTTTCTTGCATTGCTCAGCTGTCGTTTGCTACCATTTGCTTCACAGCTCCAGGGTCTCAGGTTCGATTCCTGGCTTGGGTCACTATCTGTGTGGAGTCAACACGTTCTCCCCATGTCTGCGTGGGTTTCCTCCGGCTGCTCCGGTTTCTTCCCACAGTCCAAAGATGTGCAGGTTAGGTGGATTGGCTATGCTAAATTGCCCTTAGTGTCCAAAAAAAGGTTAGATGGTGTTACGGGGATAGGGTAGAGGTGTAGGGTGGGCTTGGGTAGGGTGCTCTTTCCAAGGGCCGGTGCAGACTTGATGAGCCGAATGGCCTCCTTCTGCACTGTAAATTCTATGATTCTATGATTCACTAGTCAATGGCCTCTCGCCTGCGCAGATGCTGATGAACAGGCAACTGTGAACGACTCTACCTCGTTTTCCTCATAAGCCCATGATCCACTCATTAACAAGACAATTGACCTCTCAGAAGAGGGGGCAGAAGGGATTCTATGAAAGGTCTGCCAAAAGACTTCAACCTCTGCAGCCAGAGGACATGGTGAGAGTAGAAGACTCCAAAGGAAATGGATGGTTTAAACAGGTGAAGGTACTGCGACAAGCAGGTCCAAGCTCGTATCTCATTATGACGGATGAAGGTGCTGTCTTGAGAAGGAATAGAAGAGCTTTGCTCAAACTACGGCAACCGTTTGTGATGCAACCGCCGGAAGAAGCACACAACAGTCCCAAAACATCTGAAGAAATACGGAACAAATACAGCAAGAGGATGATGCATCGATACTTGAAGAACATCAAACTCAAGCAACAAACACTAAAGAACATGAAGAACCGTTGCAAGTTCAGCAGACACTGAGGGTCAACAAGGATAAGGCGCAAGCCAGAAAGATTGAACTTGTGAAAGACTGTAAAAATTTTGAACATGTAAATAGTCATTCATATCATGGTGAAATATAATAAAGTAATTTAAGGTATGTAAATAATTTCATTTTCCAAAGGAAAGAGGATGTGATTATTTTCATAAAGCACGTTTGTACACAATGCTATGCATGACCTCCGACCACTAAGTGGCTGGGGAGTTGGGAGTAGGTCACACTGGAGATAGACATGTTTTGCAGTAGCTCTACAATAGTTAATTACTTTTCGTTGTTTATTATTTTATTTATCCTAGTTAGCTTTATCATGCAGTTGATTCATAGTAAATGATTTAAACTAGATGTTTTGTAGTTCATCATTCACTTCAGCCAGTCTACAGAACATAACAAGCGTCATCATTGTCACATGGTAGATCACCAGCAGAGTTACTCATGAATAGAAGGCTGCGTACCACACTTACATACTTGGAAAAGAAGGAGAATTCAGTGGTACTGTAGGAAATGCAAAACATTAAAGCAAAACAAAAGCAGGGATATGATAGAGTATCGAGAACATTATCACCTCTGAGTAATTATGGTATTCTGAGAATCGAAGATTCAGGCAATTGGTCGAGAAAAGCCACTGTATTTGAAGAAGTAGCACCTCATTCCAACAATGTACAGACAGAGGAAGGGATGGTTTTAAGAAGAAATCGTTACACACTCTTGAAAATCAGAGACGACTTTCACAACAATGTGGCGGATGATGAACTGACATCAGAATCAACGTCAGCTGTAGTGTCAGATAGTTCAGCAGTTCCTGAGCATGGAAATGTCATGGAGAACATTGAATTTACGAGTTCTGAGCAGCAAGGTCAAACTTTAAGAAGATAAACCAGGGTCAGAAGAAAACCTGATCGACTCAATTTGTAGATTTGGATTATTTGTACATACTATGCTTGCTGTTCTTGTATGTATATATTTGTTAAACCAGTTTTAAAAATAAAAAATAAATACTGTTAGACTCACGGGCTCATGATATCACATGCAAGTATACTGATGATAATGTGTTAATTTATTCCTTCAAAGGAAAGGGAATGTAGTGATATCATGGTTGTGTTGTAATTCACCGACTGGCCACTAGGAGTCTCATTAGTATAAGTGAATGTTAGAGTCAGGTGACCTCAAACCGGCTATAGGAAGCTAGAGACGTTGCTTGTGCTTGATCTTACTGTTATTCATCTGTTGTTTTGTATATAGTTTACCCACGGTTAATGTTAATAAATCATTTATAGCTTTAGCTACAAATGTTCTTGTAATATACAGCTTATCTGACAGATATATACTCGAGAAGGAAGGCAAGGGAAAGAGGACTTTATTGTAGTTGAGAGGAGCGTGAGAGTATAGTCACAGGATACTGATGAAAGAAAACTCATCAAAGAGAAATACAGAACATTTTGAACAGTTCCATTCTGATTTGGTCATGGTTTCTGTCACCACTTCATTTGAACACAAGTGGAACAAGCTCACAACCTTCTGAAGCAGTTTCGATAACAGAATTTCAATTTGGAGAAGTCTCTCTGTTGCAATCCTAATCCAGCCGGATCATTTATTTTCCAGATCCTCTGCAGTGACAGATTGGATATTAATTCTGTTGGGAATGCTGCTGTACATTGTGTTGCCTGGGAAATGGAATAAGGCTGCAGCTGGGTGGGAATGCACAGCTGCGATCTACTCAATCTTCCCACATTATCCGGCTTTGTAGCTGGATATTATTTTGTTCAAAGTTAACTGTTAAATCTGCGTATTTTTTAAATGCTCGGCTCAACTAATGATCACATAGAGTAGGAGTGGACTGGACTGTATACGTTTTTCATGAGGTTGAGGGATGCGGAGTGGAAGCTGAGCGGCCCACTAGCTCCTGGCCCCGTCGTTTCAGCTCACCCAATCAGGCATCAGATGGCCATTTAGTGGCCATCCGGTTGGAAGGAGGTTAATGAAAGATGGAAAGAGGGGCTCCTTGCAAAATTGGGCTGAGACGCCATGCAGCACAAGGGTAACGCAGTGAACAGGAGGTTGGTCACACCGACAAGTTTAAAAGCTCTGGTGCACTCTGAATGTCTCTTCATTATTTATAACAGAAGCTGAAGAATGAGTTTTTTAAAAACCACGCTGCCACCTTCGCCGACAGAATCTGCTGCCAATTTCAGCCATGTTCCCAGTGACATAACTTTGCTTCCACCTGTGTGCAGCCTAGTCAAAGCTACTGTCAAACACTCAAGCTTTATCACGACGTGGAGATGCCAGCACCGGACAGGGATGGGCACAGTAAGAAGTCTCACAACACCAGGTTAAAGTCCAACAGGTTTATTTGAAATCACAAGCTTTCGGAGCACTGCTCCTTCCTCAGGTGAAGTGGAGGCAGGTTCACAAACACAGCAGATGTAAGAGAGACACAATTGCAAGATAATTACACATTACATCCAACAACTGAAAATGTAGTGGGCAACAAAAAATTACAGACAATTAGATTGTTAACAGGCTCAATAGCTTGTTAATGGTTTTTTTCAAAATGATGGGGGGGGGGGGTTCTGATTTCTGCACCTGCTCCCTTTCCATAATTTTGGAGACTGGTGCAATGATGTCATACTGCTGACCGGACATCACCATATCCTATTTTCCATGCGCTTGGATGGAGGGGGGACTGGTGGGATGGAGGGGGACTGGCGGGAAGGGAGGGGTACTGGCGGGAAGGGGGGGGACTGGCGGGAAGGGGGGGGGACTGGCGGGAAGGGGGGGGACTGGCGGGAAGGGGGGGGGACTGGCGGGAAGGGGGGAGGACTGGCGGGAAGGGGGGGGGACTGGCGGGAAGGGGGGGGACTGGCGGGAAGGGGGGGGGACTGGCGGGAAGGGGGGACTGGCAGGTAGGGGGGTGGGGATGGGGGTGCACAGTCCTCCTGATTTGCAGTTGTTAAATCCAACTATTTTGGAGCAAATAAAATAACGAAGGGAACTAAATCAAATAAACTGAGGGGCAAATTAAAGGGACAGTCCCTTAAAGGGATCCTGCCTTAAACACAAACAAATGACAAATGAAACTTGGAACATCAAGCCAAAATGTGATTAAGAGAGTCAATAAGGCACACCCCCATCCCACTCATTTTTCAGTAGCAATCAGAAGTGGCTGCTACTTACCCTCCCAAAGACAATGAGGATCAATTACAATGCCCCACCACCACCCAGATCAGTTAACATTTTGAATCTGTATCTTTCTGGGCTTATATTGCTCTGTGGTGCAGAATACAATCCTTTTACACATTGAACCATCAGAAAAAGTCGAGTTTTTTTGTTTTTATTATATTTCCAAATTCTTGCTGGTAGAATTGAATGCTGTAATTCCACGAATTACTGAAGGACACCATACATTTCAGGAATAATGGGCCAAATTTAAAGCTGGACAAGTGGGTAGTAAACAAGGTTGGGGGGAGGGGTGGGGGTGGTTCATTTGGATACAAAGTGCTGTGTCAGGTCCTTGTCATTGGGAAGGAAGGCCAAGAAGGGTTCCACAAGCAGATGCCAAGGCAATAATGGCCTGTGAATCCCTCATTATTAACAGATTGACCATCCATCAGCTCAAGTCCTAATGGGACTTCTGCATTTCTATCGGAGGGCAACTCCCAACTGTACATGAACAATCCAGCCCATCCTTGCCAACATAGTCACTGAGAATGTCAGCATTCCACCTTTACACACATAGGCCTGCTACTTATTCTGCAAGCGATCACACTGTTAACCATATCACTATAATAAAGACCACCCACCACACATGAATAAAGTAAACAAAAGTATTTAATCAAATGTTTGAACACCCATGTCACCCCGATGGATCAACATAATCTTTTGTTTACATTTATAATCACTACAATGTGGTGACATCCAAAATTGACATGGATGCAGGCTGGCGAATGTATTGCTCAAATACTAGTCTTTCCAATGTAGCGTCTGTCTTGAACTGAATGTATCATGGCTTCCCCCAAACATTCCCTCATGGCAGAGGTCACATGACTGTGGAAAGCCAGGTAGGACATTTGGCAATGATTGCATTTCAAAATCCAAACATCTCCTTTTCCATAATGAACAACAGACAACTTGACATGCATGATCATTTGTAACTGTAAGTTACCCAAGTTACCTACTACATCACAATTGTTCTCATGCATTAATAAACTTCTTCTAATTCTCAGTCTCTGAAACTGCATTGCATATATGGCCATTGAACTGGCAATTAAATCATACAGGTACGTGTGCGCATTGTCATTGGCTGTTCATCTGATTGATGTTCCTTCTCTGGGGAGTGTCGTTCCCGTGGGCACTTGCTGTAGCCATGGTAACTTGTTGTTGTTCCATTTCCATTGTTGGGAAGTGATGGTCATGCTGTACTCTGTGCTCCTGGTGAAATCCCATCTTCCTGATTGGCTGCCTCTGTGAAGGAACAGCTTATTTAGTTGTTTGTATATGCCTCCGGTTGCACTGGTATATTTGATTGTTAACTTCGTATGATCAAGGTGAACTGTTCTATGCATGTTCCAAGTTGGCACAAGGGCTGAACGGCCTGCATCAGGTGCTCCTGCATGTCTATGATGTACTTACCAGATTGTGACCCCAATTCTAAATACGATTGCATTCCCATGAGGTGACTGCGTCTGTGACAATAAACTCTCTGAAGCTTTGATACCCTTATCCTCAAAGGTGGACATCAGGGTCCTGATGATAGAGCAGATCGACTTCTGGAATGCAGAGAATACAAATAATTAGGTTCATGTCATTCACAATCCTTCTTCCATCAGTCTTTGATGTGCATCTCCTTATTACCCAGTCGTCAACACCAAGGTTGAGGCCTCCTCACTCTCTACACTCCAGCTTCGCAGTCAGTGCTTACCTGGCCACTCTGCTCTCTGGCCAGTTTCACTGCCTCCTCCTCTGCTGGTATGAGCATCCTAATGTTGGACACCCCTCCATCCATCTTTTCATGCTCTATGGTGTTCGTGCCATTTTCCACTTTAAGCAGAAGAAGAAAATGAGTCTTGGCGCCTTGGACAACTAACCCCCTTATCAGAATGCAATATTCTGACAGATAATGGGGCATCCCAGGTATCTCCTCCACACTTCTACTCATGCGACTTCTACAGTGGTGGGAGCATGGACCTGCAACATCTCTCCCACATGCATCCAAGCCTCATGATGCATCTGCTGCTGGGCCTTATACTTCCATCCAACTGCCTGTCCCCTCCTTTCATTGAGACTAATTCCTTGTTGCCCTCATGGGTGCCACATTATTCTAATAACAGCATCATACTCACCCTGGCATGAGGAGCCTAACCTCCACTGGGATCTCCGTTCAGGATTCCATGGTCAGGTGGGAGAGTTTTATGAGGTAATTGGTGGGGAAAAGCACCTCTAGTCTTTCCTGGTCAATCTGGTTCACCTGCAGGGAGGCAAAGCTGAACCCTCTGCCCATCCTTTGATCTGAGCACAGATTACAACAAGCAAGTCTGATTCTGGAGGTCACGGTGATGAGGTGGATTTCTATCAGCCTCGGCAACACTGATGATGTTGCCTAGTTACTGCAGGCATGTCTGTGTGCTGCTTAAAATTGACATCAGGACCCCGATCCCGTCAGCTGATGGTGCATAATTGTTGCATAACTAGCTGCGTTTATTGGTTGACTGCCACGTAATCATGGTCGACCAGCTGTTCCCATCATGAATGGAAGTGACACCCACTACTGGGTCACCATGACCCGACTCAGGGCAACTAAATTCTGCCCAATATTTTCCGTTCTGGTAGTGGCAACTGTGTCCGGAGCAGACAAGGTGCTCCATGCCAGTACGTGCTGTACTTTATGGCAGAGCTGCATTTGCAGAACTATATTCTGCCACTCATTTACAATAATATTATTGATAAGTGGATTCATTTTCAATAACTTCTGCAATAAAATTAAAATCATACAGTTAACTTCACACATTTCCTTAAAAATGAAAACATTTTAGAAGCCTTTGAACAAAATAAATATTTGTTATGCCTTAAATTTTATTCCATAATTCTCTCGCACCTATAAGTTCTCCAGCACCTGAAGATGATGTCAGTTGCATTGTGTAAGGCAATTTCCTTTTATAATCATAGATCATAGAATTTACAGTGCAGAAGGAGGCCATTCGGCCCATCGAGTCTGCATCGGCTCTTGGAAAGAGCAACTTACCCAAGGTCAACACCTCCACCCTTTCCCAATAACCCAGTAACCCCACCCAACACTAAGGGCAATTTTGGACACTAAGGGCAATTTATCATGGCCAATCCACCTAACCTGCACATCTTTGGACTGTGGGAGGAAACCGGAGCACCCGGAGGAAACCCATGCACACACGGGGAGGATGTGCAGAATCTGCACAGACAGTGACCCAAGCCGGAATCGAACCTGGGACCCTGGAGCTGTGAAGCCATTGTGCTATCCACAATGCTACCGTGCTGCCCATAGTGCAGATAATGCGACCCATAGTGTGAGGAAAATGCATTAAACAACATGGCCTTTGGTTTGCACAATTGGGAGTGAATGGTGGTCCAATTTATTTTGAAACCTGCAGCAGAACTATTCATGGAGACGCACATAAATGCATTATGTTTTGACATAATGCGCACATGGCTGCAAAAGTGGAGGAGTGCTCTGATTTTTCAGAAGAAATTTGAGCGCCTGCCATGTGAGGCTTGGTTCACACAATTAAATCTACTGGCATGTTTTTACTGGCCAAGGGGGAGGATTCCACTCAATATAGTAAATAGATCGATTTCCAAATGACATTAAGATGTTATTTTTTTCTGTAATGTTTTACTGGACTGTTGCTCTATTGGAGATGGAGCAGCACTCTATCAGCGCCAGGCTAACAACTCAGCTTATCCTGATGAATAAAGAGTGGGCAAGATTGGAATAGATGTGGTTACTCAGTACAGTATATTCACGTTGAATGATGCCAGCGCAAACTGGTTTAAATGCAGCTGAATAATACTTCGTTGAAAATTTCCTCCAGGCTTTTCGTGCTCCACTAACTTTGGTGGAGATTTGACAGAGGTCCCAATTACGTATGGAGTGCTACTACAATTAGTCTTAGTGCCTCTGGGCTTGGAACACAAGCAATTAACTTGGGTTTCTGCCCTTACAATAGGATAAGGTTTAGTTGTGATTATAGAATCCATAGAATTCCTGCAGTGCAAAAGGAGGCCATTCAGCCTATCGAGTCTGCACAGACTCTCCAAAAGAACACCCAACCTAATTCCACTTTCCCACCCTACCCCTGTAACCACACCTAACCTGCACATCTTTGGACTGTGGGAAGAAACCAGAGCACCCGGAGGAAACCCACGCAGACACAGAGAATGTGCAAACTCCACACAGTCAACCAAAGGCAGAATCAAACCAGGGTGCCTTGTGCTGTAATAGGAAGGAGAAACTTACATTTGCACTGCACCTTGTGACAACTCTCAGAGCCATCATACTGTGCTTCACAACTTTGAAGCACAAGGGTCTGGGCAGCCATTTAGTGCACAAAGTTTCCATGAAGCAGCAATAACATGGCTGACTGTTACAATTCCAGTTGATGTTATAACTGGAATGGAAGATCCCAGAATGGAACCCTGGCTGAATAGACAGTGGGCGGGATTCTCCGTCCCGCCACACCAGCAGGCCCCCGGGATTCTCTGTCTCGGCAGCCAGCCAATGGAGTTTCCCACGCCGTCGGGAAATCCCCTGGCTTCCGGCAAAACAGAGAATCCCGAGAGCGGAGAATCCAGCCCTGTAACTTTTACTTTTCCGTATAAAATGTGGAGGAACAGAGTCACTAGGCCACTAATTAAAAAAAAAATTAATTTAGAGTACCCAATTATTAATTTATTTGTTTATTTATTTTCCATTTAAGAGGCAATTTAGCGTGGCCAATCCACCTACCATGTGCATCTTTGGGTTGTGGGGGTGAAACCCACGCAGACACGAGGAGAATGTGCAAACTCCACACGGACAGTGACCCAGAGCCGGGATCAAACCTGGGTCCTCAGCGCTGTAGGAAGCAGTGCTAACCACTGCGCCACCGTGCCGCCACAAGGCCGCTAATTTTTAACAAAAATAAAATAAACGTATTGATCACAAAAAATTGGATTATGATACAATATGCCTTTACTCATTTACCTTAATAATTACACACAGGTTTTAGGATTAACATGGATTACAAAGTACACATAATCTTCAACGGTCTAATTAAAACAAAGTCCATTTTAAGCACACAAGGTGACTGTGGGCAAATACACTCTCCACTCTGAACCCCAAGTGAATGTTTGTGGATGACTTCTCAGAATCCCCCCATATGATTGTCACGGGAGAGTTTCCAAACTCCCAAAAACACGCTTTAAAATCTTCTCTCATAATTATGTTTTTGCTTAGCGATTTGCATTCTAAAGTCCTGTCCAGATTTTCCAAATGACACTTTTAAACAAAACTTCCACTTCACTTGGCTCACCTAATGAAGGAGCTGCACTCCGAAAGCTAGTGATTTGAAACAAACCTGTTGGACTTTAACCTGGTGTTGTAAGACTTCTTACTGTGCCCACCTCAGTCCAATGTCAGCAGCTCCACATCCACTCCACTTGAAACAGTGATTCCAGACCAGGAATTTATACCACCCCTGTAGGATTTCTTTGTTTTGTCTTAACAGCTCACAATTGCTTTAACTCTCAATTCCCAGACTATATTAAGATGATATCAGACGTTAATTTACCTTAGAAGGCTGCCTTTAAATCTGGTTACTGCAATTTTCTCTTTAACTCAGAACACTTTGTTTACTCATCCTTAGATTTTTATGAGCAATAGCTTGGTCTGTGTTCAATTAACTCCAGTCACCTTAAACATTCTTTCTGTCCCAATTCCATGGTCACCTGGATTGGAACTAGTACTTTTGGAAGCCGGCCACTTTGCAACTCCGTCCTGCCCAGTCTTTCATCTGGCAGAGCTGAGAGATATTCACTCCCCAAGGTCCTGTCTTTAACTGGCCACAAGATCATAAGACGTAGGAGCAGAAATAGACCAGTTGGCCCATTAAGTCTGGTCTCCCAATCAATGAGATGATGGCTAATTTGATATAGTCCATAACTCCACTTTCCCACCTTATGCCCATAACATTTGATTCCCTTACTGATTAAAAATCTGTTTGTGAGGGCCACAAAGAATCCAGCACGAGTTTTAAGGAGACAAAGAAATAAGCAGCAGCTGCTTGCTGCTCTCTCCCTCTCTCTCTGTCTTGGGGAAGCTCATACTCCCATAGGATTGTGGGATTGTCATTAGTCCCCAGCCAATGGTAAGCAGGCAGGTTATAACATCCCTCCCCCCCAAAGTCCAAGGAACCCACTGAAGACCCTGGCGAAGGAGGGCGTCGGACTCGTTTTGCCACAGGCCGAACACCATTTGCACGAGGCGTTGGATCGGGAGGTGTGTAACGGGACAGAGACCGGTGCTTCCGTGCAGGCCTGTGAATTCAGGGAAAGAGTGCTTTGAGCCGTGGGAGGGTTAGGGGCTGGGGCTTTCTTCACCAGACACACTCTGGCATAGTGGCCTTTCTTCCCGCAGCTGCTGCAGGTCGCGTTACGGGCCGGGCAGTGCTGCCACGGGTGCTGGCTTTGGCCACAGAAATGGCAGGCTGGAGCAGCCGAGTAGCTGGCTGGGGCAGCAGAGTAACTGGCTGGGGCAGCAGAGTAACTGGCTTTGGCAGCGCGGTAGCTGGGGGGCCGTGCGGCACAGGCTTGGGGGGACTGTTGGTCGGGAGTCCACGATGAGGTCGCGGGGTCCGCGGGAAACGAGGTGAGGCTGCGGAAGGAAACTTCCATAGTGGTAGCAGCCTCCACAGTAGTGTCTAAGTCCTGGGCCCCCTTTTCTAGCAGTCTTTGGCGCACATAGTTAGACCTAAGGCCTGCCACGAAAACGTCCCGCACAGCAAGCTCCCTATGTTCAGCCGCGGTAACGGCTTGATAATTACAGTCATTGGAAAGATTGTTCAATTCCCTTACAAACTCGGCTAGCGTTTCTGTAGGCCGCTGACGGCGAGTCGTAAACACGTGGCGTGCATAAACCTCGTTAATGGGCCTAACGTACATTTTGTCCAATATTGCCAGCGCTGCGGTGTAAGAACCGGCCGGATTTAGCTGTGTCGAGATTCTGTGGCTTACCCTCGCGTGCAGTAGGCTGAGTTTTTGTTACTCCGTTGTTCCGGCGGTGCTGGCTTCTGCCAGGTAGGCTTTAAAACATCTCAGCCAGTGGGAAAAAATTTCCTTAGCCTCTGCATCCTGCGGGTCGAGTTCTAGGCATCCGGGCTTGAGGGCTGCTTCCATAATTTACTTCGACTGTTTCGTGAGTATATTAAATTGTTGGAACCAACAATTCTACGGACACGTGCTTGTAGGATTAGAATAGCGGTTTTAATATAGTCACAACAGAGCCAGCCTATTAGCCATTGAACTTTCGGTGAACTGGCCGGCTGACCATGTGGCACTGATCTTTATACAGCAGCTTCCGGGGGAGGAGTCCTGGTCAGAGCCAAGGGAGAAGCCCCATACAACTCGAGCATTCCCAGAGCTACTCCCCCTGGAGGACAAGTAGTGCAACTGCACTTACAATACAGACACATGTATATACAGATTATAATCCGGTGTGAAGCACATTCACCACAGCTTGCACCTGGTAAGAGATACGGCCCATTTGGCGAAAGATTATTTTTGCCACTGGGACCCACTGGGTACCACCAGCAAAATTCCCAACGAACACTGGGTCACCGGGTGCAAACTGCCGAATCGGCCGATGCCGAGAAAAACAATGTCCCTGCCGTTCTTGTGTGCGGCGTACGTTTGCGGCAATGTCTGGGAAAACCATGCTGAGGCGGGTGCAAAGTCTTTGGCCCATTAGGAGTTCTGCGGGAGCTACCCCAGTCACCGCATGGGGGGTGGTCCTATACGAAAACAAAAAACGAGCCAGTCTCGTGTCCATCGACCCGGAAGACTGCTTCTTTAGGCCTCGTTTGAATGTCTGCACTGCGCGCTCCACCAACCCATTTGAAGCCGGGTGGTAAGGGGCAGTGCAGATATGGCGTATGCCGTTCAGCTTCATGAACCTCGCAAACTCCTCACTTCTGAACGGAGTGCTGTTGTCCGTGACCAGCACCTCGGGGAGGCCATGCGTACTGAAACACAAACGCATCTTCTCAATTGTCGCGCCGGACATTGTGCCTCCCATCTTATGCACCTCTAGCCATTTAGACTGGGCGTTGATTAATAGCAGGAACATGGATCCTTGAAATGGGCCGGCGAAATCCGCATGCAAGCGTGCCCAAGGCCGCCCTGGCCATTCCCAATGATGTAGGGGCGCGGCCGGCGGAAGCTTCTGATGCTCCTGGCAAATGGAGCAGTTTTGGGCCACCTTCTCAATGTCAGTGTTGAGGCCTGGCCACCAGACATAACTCCGGGCCAACATTTTCATTTTGGTCACACCTGGATGCCCATTGTGCAAGTCTCTCAGTATCAGCTCCTGTCCTTTTTCCGGGACAATCACACGCGTCCCCCACAAGAGGATGCCGTCTTCCACGCTGAATTCAGACAGCTTGGAGGAAAATGCCCGCAACTCGCCTGGGAGCTGTCTATGCTGCCCACCATACAGGACTATGTGCCGAACCTTTGACAGGACTGGCTCCGTCAGGGTCCATTCACGGATCTGTGATGCCGTGACAGGCAAGGTGTCCATAAATTTAGGGTTGCAACGACCTCACCGTGGGGGTCGACATGGGGCCGGTCGATAAAGGCAATCGGCTGTGTGCATCCGCATTCCCTATCTGGGTTCCTGGTTTGTGCTCCAGAGAATACTCGTATGCAGCGAGCAACAAAGCCCAGCGCTGGATCCGTGCGGAAGCAATGAGCGGTATTGGCTTATCCTCTCTGAAAAGTCCCAGCAGAGGCTTATGATCAGCCACGATAGTAAAGTGGCGGCCATACACGTACTGGTGGAAACGTTTCACCGCAAAGACCACTGCCAGGCCCTCCTTCTCGATCTGCCAGATCGATGTGTCAGTCGGGGCGGGGGCCTGTTGAATCGCGCGCACCTTCTCTGCGACGGGGTGCAAACCTTTGCGGTCCACCCAATAACCCAGGTAGATTACTTCCTTCGCCTGAAAGACGCACTTTGTGCGACGTAAATGGACTCCAGCCTCCAAAAAGCGTCTAAGGGCAGCCTCCAAATTTTCCAAATATTCCTGCTCCGACGTCCCTGTGATCAAAACGTCATCTAAATAGACAGCAACATGCGGTAAACCTCTCAAAATGCCCTCCATAACGTGTTGAAAAATAGCGCCGGCAGAGGATACTCCAAAGGGCAAACGTGTATATTCATACAGGCTCCGGTGTATTAATCGTTACATATGGCCAGGAGGCAGGGTCCAGCTCCAACTGTAGGTAGGCGTAACTCATATCTAATTTTGTGAACGAGAGTCCGCCTGCAAGCTTCACATAGAGATCCTCTATGCGGGGCATTGGGTATCGGTTGAGTCGGGAAGCCGTATTCACTGTAAGTTTATAGTCGGTGCACAAGCGAACTGTGGCATCTGGCTTCATTACAGGTACAATTGGTGCTGCCCAGTCAGCGAAACGGACGGGCCTCCAAACGCGTGAGCTCCCCTTCTACCTTCTCGAGCAAGGCGTAAGGCACCAGGCGCACCTGGAAATAGCTCCTGGTTCGACTTGGATACGGGCTACGACCCCTTTTATTTTCCCCAAACCGGGCTGGAATACATCTGGGTACCATCCTAGCACCTCAGTCAACCCTCCAGAAACCGTTTGGAGGATGTGCTGCCACTGCAACCGCAAATGGTGCAACCAGTCCCGGCCCAACAGGCTGGGCCCATGGCCGAGCACCACAATAAGTGGGAAACGCCCCTCCTGGCGTCCATAAACAACAGGGGCCATCATAGTTCCTGCAATGTCCAATGGTTCCCCCGTGTAGGTGGCCAACCTGGCCTGTGTGTTGGTTAATGTAAGGATCTGTATACGCTGCTTGATGAGGTCGAATGTCCTCTGGGCGATCACGGAGACCGCTGCGTCAGTGTCCAACTCCATCTCAAGCGGGTGACCATTGACCCGTACTGTCACTTTAATGGGGGCCACACGGGGAGCTACCACACAATGCAGCTGCAGGCAGTCGTCCTCCATCTCCACGTCCTCGGGAGTAGTCGCCGCAGGTTCATCCAAATGGAAGGTACGGCCCCTGGGCTGGCCCCAGTTTCGGTCGGAACGACGGCCCCTCTGGCGCCCCCAGGACCGGTGTCTGCGACGGGGTCGGTGCCTACAAGTCTGACACGGACATAGCTCTTCATCCATGGGTTCTGGAGAAGGCTCCCTTTGGAGAGGAATGTCCGACGGCCACTGGCGTCAATCCGGACGTCGCCTCGCCCAAGGTACCGCAGGGGTGCAGGGAGACGCTTTCGGACAGAAGGGGTTTAGCCCCAAGGCATGCACCTCCATTCCCTGTAGCTCCTGCACTCCTCGTTCTGCGCTCTCTCGGGAAAATACTATTTGAATGGCCTGTTGAAAATTCAATGTTGGCTCTGCTAACAACTTTCTCTGGGTGGCCGCATTGTTAATACCGCAAACCAAACAGTCGCGTAACATTTCTGACAAGGTCTTACCATAGTCACAGTACTTTGCAATCCTGCGTAGCCTGGATAGAAAGTTGCCAAGGGATTCTCCTGGGGTCCTCTCAGCGATATTAAACTGGTAACGTTGGACTATCGCGGATGGGGTTGGGTTAAAATGTTGCCCCACTAAGTTCACAAGTTCATCAAATGTTTTGGTGTCCGGCGCAGCTGGGTACGTAAGGCTCCTAATCACCCCAAACGTATGCGGAATGCAGGCGGTGAGCAATATGACCACCTGCCGTTCGTTTTCGGTGATGTTGTTTGCCTGGAAATAGTAACGCATCCGTTGTGCGTACTGTTTCCAGCTTTCCAGCGCAGCATCAAAAACATCCAAACGTCCATACAGAGGCATGGTGTAATAGAAAACAACTTCCAACCTGTATCCAATAAAAATCCAGGGAGGTGGCTTCAGCAGTGTAGACAGCTATTCACTTTAACCCTCGTCGCCAGTTTTGTGAGGGCCACGAAGAATCCAGCACGAGTTTTAAGGATACAAAGAAATAACATTTATTTACAATAACATATATATACAACAGCAGCAGCAACTTCCCTTGCTGCTCACTCCTCTCTCTGCTGGTTCCAAACTGGCCAGCTCTATTTATGCAGGGAGTCTGCTAATGATTTCTCCGCCCCCCTCATTGGGGAAGCTCATACTCCCGTAGGATTGTGGGATTGTCATTAGTCCCCAGCCAGTGGTAAGCAGGCAGGTTATAACAAATCTGTTCATCAATTCAACTAAAACCTAAAATCTTTTTTATCGTTTCAGAGCCTCAAGTTGCTTGACAACCCCTGCTAGAACATAAAACATACAGTGCAGAAGGAGGCCATTCGGCCCATCAAGTCTACACCGACCCACTTAATCCCCACAACCCAATAACCCCTCCTAACCTTTTTGGTCACTAAGGGCAATTTATCATGGCCAATCCACCTAACCTGCACGTCTTTGGACTGTGGGTGGAAACTGGAGCACCCGGAGGAAACCCACGCAGACACGGCGAGAACGTGCAGACTCCTCACAGACAGAGACCCAGCGGGGAATCGAACCTGGGACCCTGGCGCTGTAAAGCCACAGTGCTATCCACTTGTGCAACTGTGCTAGTTCTATTTATTCCTCACACCATTATTGTCTCGAAGCATAATGGAATCACAGTTGGAATTGAAGCCAGCCCCCACACGTACAAACACCTTTGTCCCACATGAAGCTGACTATAAGTTTTACCCTTCCGGGCGCAGAAACATTAAATTAAATCCATTTAAAGCTATACCTTGGGCGGGATTCTCCAATAATGGGGCTATGTCCCCACGCCTGCGAAGAAACGTGCGCAAATCACTCTGGACATACCTGGAGAAAGTCCAGGGTGATTCTCCATTTGCAGGGGGCTAGCAGGGCCCCAGAAATCTCCTTGCAGCTCTGTCTGCTGAAACGGGGCCCTGCACTTCCGGTTGGGGATCCGTGCATGCGCACGGCGTTAGCCTGTGTCAGCTGCCCCGGGCAACATGGCCAACCCACACCGCGGACCGGCACCCAGAAGATAGGCCCCCTCCAGATTGCGCGTGCCCGCGGAGCGGTGGCCCCCTTTCAATAGCCTGGCCGTCTTGGAGGCCCCCCGGGGGAATGATGCCCCCGTCTCCCACTAGGGCGGCCTTGGACTGAGTCTGCAGCTGCCACACCGATTGACTGTACACTTGAATATACAAATCTGGGTCCAGATCATGTGCCTCATGAGATCTCGTTGGATCTTGTGAAGTGTTTTTGAAAATAAATTTAGAGTACCCAATTATTTTTTTCCAATTAAAGGGCAATTTAGTGTGGCCAATCCGAACCTGCACATTTTTGGGTCGTGGTGGTGAAACCCAAGCAGACATGGGGAGAATGTGCAAACTCACACAGACAGTGACCTGGGGCCGAGATTGAACCCGGGTCCTTAGAGCAGTTGGCAGCAGTGCTAACCACTACGCCACCCAAGGATCTTGTGAGGTGTAACAAGGCCATCGAGAGTTAACGGCCTCGTCTCATCCCGTCAGGCACGACAAAGAAGTTAGATCATGGCCGGGAATGTTGCGTTTGCTTGTTCATTCTTTATTAAATGCTAATGTTAGTGTCCGTTGTTGTACAATTCACTCTCTAAGACAGGGCTGGACTTGTAGGTTCAGCTGGTCCTTCCCTCTGTGCATTGTTTAGGACATTGTCCGAGATTACTCTCTGTGACATAAATGGAATGTTGTAGGTGAACTCAAAAACTCTGTAAGGAATCTGCCAGCCAACATCTTGAAATGGGCATTGTCAGAACGATAGCTGGTTGTGAGGATAGCTTGAGTAATAGATACTAGGTGCAATTTAACCACCGCTTTGTGCCCGGCGTGGATCGGGGCATGCCGATTGAATCACAGGAAAGCCCAAAATTGAGATTTGCATGGGCGTGAACCATTTTGCAATTCACCCGCCCGCTCCCGATGTTGAGTTCCTGATCTCGCCCCAAAATGACGAGACTATCAGTACAGCTCATTTGCATTCGTTTCAATCTCATTAGCAAGATTGAAGTCGAATATAGCGGCTTCCCTGGAATTCCCCGACTCCCCCAGTAAGAAATCACGCGGGTGTCATTCAGTACTCCTTTTTAAAAATGTGAAGCTGGCGCGATGGCTTCTGAGGGGAAGTGAGGAGGTGAGTAGCTAATTCCATTTTCCAGCATCCAGCTCAAGGGCACTGGAGCTGCTGCCCCAATGCTCGGGGGGAAGGGGGGGGGGGGGGGAACCCCTCAGGGGGCTTGTGCTTGGTCAAGGTGCTGAAGCATTCTACGTCGGGGGTTGCCCCAAGGCCGGAGGAGTTAGAGGCTTTGCGTCTGTGGGGCCTTGGAGCCATCTTTAAATATTGTGGAGACCCATAGCAGGTGCAACCACAGCTAATGCCTGTCTGTCCTTCCAGGACAGAGCCCTGCTATCCTGAAAATCTATTTCACTCCCTTTGACAGTGAGCTTCACAGCTGAAGACCACATCAAATGAGGAATTAACCTTGTTAATTGTGATAGCATTTCATGCTACTCAACTCTCAAGTCTCTCCTCAAGGGTACACGTGACATATCTCTGAGGATGATTAGTGCATAGCATGTCAAATAAACTTTGATGCCTAAACAGTGTGCCTGTCGTCTCGGGGCATCAGCACCATAGAGGCAATCAAATACTAAAGAGCAGGGCTGCAGCGCTGTGGATCTTCTCGTGACCTAATGGTAAGTGTGTGGGTCAGGGGAGGGCACTGGAGGATGGCCGCCCTAATGTTCCAGTCAGAGGTCTGGGGTCTGGGGTCTCGAGGCTCCGAATCTGGCCGGGACGAGTGTGCAGAGCAAGGTTTGCTGCACAACTGGCTTGCTGGAAGGCGCTCTGAGAGAAGGTGGGCTGCGTAAGGGTGGAGTAACTTGGGGGATTTGAGGGATGGAATGCCTGACATTTTGCCAGTCTATCTCCTTCTCCAATTCCTTCCAGATCAAACAAATGTTTGCTGGTGTCGATCTCGCAGAGGCTGCCCTTGCATTGCTTGTGGTGGCCAGGGTGGGCAGATGCCGGAGAAGTCCCACTGTCCGTGATACCCACGTGGCGGCTGCAGACTCAGACCGGGGCCGGCACAGATCGGAGGGCGGGGGGGACCTCATTTGGGACTTAGGTTTTTTTTTGCGGGCGGTCCAGGTCGGACGAGCATTTAACAACTCCATTCCCCCTAACTATAGATATGGAACCCCCCCCCCCAGCGCCCACTCAGTGCTCCTCACTCTTCTTGATCTTTCATGGTCTACTGCTACGTCTCGGTGTGTTCCCAGGATACGCATCAGAGGCGGAGGCAGCCTGCTGCTTTCCGTGCCCTCTGACCTTTGATGCTCTTGGCGGACGTCCTCTGGAGGGCCTGGGGCTGATGGGCCCCGGCCGACTTATCGGTGTCAAAGACATCATCATGCCACCCTGTTCTGCCTGCTGCCCTTGAGATCTCCGGTGTCCGGGAGGGGGGATTTGGAAGATGTGGAGACCGCCGCCTTCTCCTTGGTGGCAGGCCAGGGTTGGCCCCCAGTGTTCCTCCTCCCTGATGGTGCCGATAGGGCCCTGGGAGACTCCAGGGGATGGAGAGGCAGCTAGAGTGAGTTGCAGAAGCCTCTGAGACATCCGGCTCTGCCAGTCCTGGAGGTTCCCATTGTCTGCACCATGGTGTCAACACCCTCAGCAATGCTACTCAGTGATTGGGCAATGCCCTCGAGTATCTCGGCAATGCCCACCTGCATCTAGGACATGCCCCTCATCGACTGGGACATGATGTTGAGGCCTTCAGCCATGGTCTTTGCAGACTGAGCCATGACTTGGGCATCGCCACTCAAGATGCGGATGTCCTGCTCCAGGTTTTCCACTGCAGTCGCCACCCGAGTGGTATTGACCTCGTGCCACACATTGTTGACACCATATCCTGCGCATGAAGCCTTTGGGACTCCAATTGGCTTTTCTGTCATTGAAATGTCACTGACACCCCTCCTGAATGTCCTGGCTGTGTCCTATCATCTGCACCAGCTCTGGGAGAACCTTGTCCAGAGGCTTGGCATCTGATTGGGACCCAGCTGAGTCCTGGGATCCAGCAGATTCTGACTGCTGTCTCCCTTGAATGTTCGTGCCTCCACCTGATGTGCATGGGCGGCACGGTAGCACAGTGTTTAGCACTGTTTCTTCACACGCCTGGGGCCCAGGTTCAATTCCCGGCTTGGGTCACTGTCTGTACGGAGTCTGCACGTTCTCCCTGTGTCTGCGTGGGTTTCCTCCGGGTGCTCCGGTTTTCTCCCACAAGTCCCGAAAAAAGTGCTTGCCAGGTGAATTGGACATTCCAGCGAATTGGACGTTTTGAATTCTCCCTCAGTGTACCCGAATGAGCCCCTGACTGTGGCGACTCGGGGATTTTCACAGTAACTTTATTGCAGTGTTAATGTAAGCCTACTTGTGACAATAATAAAGATTATTAGATTATTATCAGTAACTGTGTCGGATTTACCAGATTGTGTCCCAGAAACCTGTCCACTAATGCCGCCCACCAGGGTGTATGTCTCTGCACCGGTGGAAGGTGGGGGTGATAGTTGTAATGCCTCGATGGTGGTCTCCTCGGAGCTCTCCTCTGAGATAGTCGCTTGGTGGCCAGATGGGGAAACAACTCCGGATGGTCTGGCCTCATCAGATGGAGATCCTGCGAGAGAATGGACATATGGTCAGTGATAGGGAAGGACCATTTTGTCTGACATGAACAACTCACTTGAGACAGGTCACCTGGGTGGAGAGACAATGGATCCTCATGTCTGTGGTGTAGGTCAACCTTGCTCTCTACTAGGACAATCTCATGATATCCAGGGCTGGTTCCTCATCGAGGGTGAGGACTCGGATCTCTGGCATCCCGCCTCCTGTCTTAGATCTTTCCCACTTATGGGCGATCTTCTCCTGCTGAAACAAAGAGAGGGCTGTGTGAACCACATGCTTAATGGACCAGGGGGGTCTATAGCAGGTGGCATGTATGGGCACCGCACTTGGAAGGGGTTGTGCTGGTGGGTGCCAGGGGGTTTGGAGGCCATTGCCTGAGGCCCGCCCCGCTATTCTCCATTCCCGAACGACCGAATTCCCGACGGCGTGGACCACTCATAGTCCCACCGTCCGTGATACCTGAGTGGCGGCTGCGGACTCAGTCCAGGGCCGCCACAGTCAGGGGAGGGCCGATCGGAGGGCAGGTGGGGCCTCATTTGGGATTGGAGTTTTTATGTGGTTGGGCGAGCGACCGATTGGGGCACTATTTCCGCAGTCCAAAACTGCGGTCTGAGTGTCCGCCATGGAGCACGGCGCGGCCGCTGGAGGCCGCCCCCATGCGCATATGCGCCTTCTGACCTGGAATGCGGGGGGCTGTGTCGGCAGCTGGAGCTGGGAGCTACACAATAGCTACCTGCTAGCCCCCTGCAGGGCTGTGAATCTGTGGCCTTTTGGTGCCAGTTTTCCTGGCGTAAAAGACCAGTTTTCACAATGGCATGGAGACATAGTCCCAAAAACAGAGAATCCAGCCCAGGATGCCATAAAAAAATAGTTTTCCGCTACTGAGTATTCATGGAATTGAAATATATCACAATTTTGAAACCTCCACAGGTTACAATTAGGTTTGGCACTTTATCTCCACGTCGCAATGTGCCATTGGGAAATCAGGATTTTGCATCCTATTTGAATAAGTATGCCATGTTTCCCGCTCTTTCCAGCTCAGTATAACCTGTTCACATGTCTGTCCTTGGCTTGCTGCATTGCTCCAGCGAAGTCGAACACAAACTGTAAAAGCAGCACTTCATATTCCGATTAGGGCCATTGAGGCCCTCAGGGCTCAACATTCGGTTCAACAACTCTGACCTTTCTCCTCCACCTTGATCTTTTTTTTCTATATCCAAAACATTTTTCGTCCCAATGCAAAACCCTCCCATTCCCCTTCCCCCACCGTGCCATCTGTCACCTGTTCTTTAGTTTTCCTTTCACTGAGCGTTGACCTTGATTCTCCCATCGATACCTCAGCCGGAATTCTCCCAAAACCCCGGCCAAGTGTTGACACCGGCATAAACACCGAAGTGTTTCACGCTGGCGTCAATGGGCCTCATGGCTCAGTGATTCAGTGGGCCACAGGGGGGCAGCACAGTGCCGGAGTGCTGCGCGCTGCTCTGGCGCTGATATGCGGACCTACACTGCCGGTGCGGCTCCGCACATGTGCATGGTGGCCATTTCCGCGCCGGCTGCGCAACATGGCGTAGCCACACAGCGGGCCCACGTGGATGGAGGAAGGCCCCCTTCACATCGCGCGCGCCCGCCAATCGGTAGCCCCCGATTGCGGGCACACTCCGGAGTCTGACCCCCCCCCCCCCCCCCCACCTGGGCGGCCACTACGGCCGTGGGTCCGAGCTCCCGCCGGGTGGTACCAGGTTGGAACCACGCTAGCGGAACTCGGCAGGAACTAGGCCGGTCGACGGCAGAGAATCGCTGCGGGAGCCGGCTTAGAACATAGAACAGTACAGCACAGAACAGGCCCTTCGGCCCTCGATGTTGTGCCGAGCCATGATCACCCTACTCGAACCCACGTATCCACCCTATACCCGTAACCCAACAACCCCCCCTTAACCTTACTTTTATTAGGACACTACGGGCAATTTAGCATGGCCAATCCACCTAACCCGCACATCTTTTGGACTGTGGGAGGAAACCGGAGCACCCGGAGGAAACCCACGCACACAGGGGGAGGACGTGCAGACTCCACACAGACAGTGACCCAGCCGGGAATCGAACCTGGGACCCTGGAGCTGTGAAGCATTTATGCTAACCACCATGCTACCCTGCTGCCCCCATGCTACCACCATGCTACCCGGCTTGTTGATCCCCGACTTGCGCCACGTTGACCACGCGTGCATGACTGCTGCCAATCCTCTGGTCGCCGGAGAATCACGTCCTGGCATCGGAACGGCGAGGCGGGAATTTCCCGTGTGACCGGCGATTCTCCGGCCCAGCGCGGGCTTGGCGAACCCTGGCCCTCACCTTTATACAACAACTAAAAGCTTCTCCTGCCATTAATGCTTTCTCTGTCCTGTGAACTACACATTTCTGTTGCAACCTCTCCCAGCTCCCACCAATCACTGACCTTTCGCTCTGCTTCAGATGCTCTGCCTCCTCTTATACAGTATATCATCCATCACTTTTATCCCTTTCTTTAGCTCTGAAGAAGAGCCATATGGACTTGAAACGTTAACTTTATTTTCACCGGCAGCACGGTGACGCAGTGGGTTAGCCCTGCAGCTTCACAACGCCAAGGTCCCAGGTTCAATCTCTGGGTCACTGTCCGTGTGGAATTTGCACATTCTCCCCGTGTTCGCGTGGGTTCTGCCCCCACAACCCAAAGATGTGCAGGCTAGGTGGATTGGCCATGCTAAATTGCCACTTAATTGGAAAAATGAATTGGGTACACTAAATTCACAAGCAAAACTTTATTTTCTCCTTCCACAACTTCTGCCAGACCTGCTGTGTTTTTCCAGCATTTTCTAGTTTTGCATTAGGTTTAAAGGTCTTTTGGATTGGATTGGATTTGTTTATTGTCACGTGTACCGAGGTACAGTGAAAAGTATTTTTGTGCAAGCAGCTCAACAGATCATTCAGTACATGGAAGAAAAGGGAATTAAACAAAATTCAAGAAAATACATGAGAATACATAATAGGGCAACACAAGATATACAATGTAACTATATAAGCATTGGCATCGGTTGAACCATATAGGGTGTAGTGTTAATGAGGCCAGTCAATAAGAGGGTCATTTAGGAGTCTGGTGACAGTGAGGAAGAAGCTGTTTTTGAGTCTGTTCGTGCGTGTTCTCAGACTTCTGAATCTCCTGCCCGATGGAAGAAGTTGGAAAAGTGAGTAAGCCGGGTGGGAGGGATCCTTGATTATGCTGTTTAAGCCTCCTGGAAATATTCACCCACCTGAAAGATTTTTTGCACTTTGAGCAAATCCTACATTATAACAACTTTGTATTTTCATCATTTTTGAGTTAATCAGATCCAAATTAGTTGCTGGTGGGATTAATGTCTTATTTAAAAGGATTGTGGCATGTGTTCTCCCCCTATTTCTGATCATATTCTTCTGGTGCAATGGGTTTGGATGATGAACAAGTTATATTTAAATATAATTGTCGATACTGTAATAAGATCTCAACATACAAAGCAAGCATTGTTCAGTTTTGACATTCTAATAGGTATGTGTCATTTTATGGCAACCATCCTTATTTTTTAAGCTGAGTTGAAAATGATAGCAGGCCTGCAGAATCAGTAAGTTGATACAGTGCATGTTCACACACGAAAGTGGTTTCAACATTGAGAACAAGTATAGCTGTAATGGAGGGGGAAAAATCAGAGCACGAAAAGGACCGCTGTTTAAAGTATTGTTCTGAAATGTACCTTTAGGGGAATTATTTGAATCCTTGCAGAAATCAATGCAGCAAATGTTCGCCATTGCTGACAAACAGTCAAATAACATCCTGCCATTTTTTGAATGATGGCTGCTGGGAAACTCAATCTTTCCTTTGGGAGTCAAATGGCTGTTGGCAAGTGAACAAAGTGCACGAAGATGTAGGTTTTAATTTATAACACGTCAATAACTTACATATGGGGCGGAATTCTCTCATACCGCGGCAGAGTGTCCACGCCATTGTAAACGGTGTCGCGTTTTACAACGGCATGAACGGGCCGCTGCCAGGACTAATTCTAGCCCCGACAGGGGGTCAGCATGATGCTGGAGCCGATCCCGGCGCGAACTGGGCACTGCGGGATCCACGCATGCGCAGTGATACCGGCGCCAAGACGCGCATGCGCAGTGACACCGGTGCCAAGACGTGCATGCGCAGTGACACCGGCGCCAAGACGCGCATGCGCAGTGACACCGGCGCCAAGACGCGCATGCGCAGTGATACCGGCGCCAAGACGCGCATGCACAGTGACACCGGCGCCAAGACGTGCATGCACAATGGCCTCCTTCAACGCGCCGGCCCCGATGCAACATAGCGCAGGACTACAGGGGCTGGCGCGTAGAATAGGAGGCCCCCAGCCAGAGAGGCCGGCTGGGGCCAGGCCGCATCGGAGACCCCACCCAGGGTTGCCCCCCCCCCCACAGGCCGCCACCCGACCCTTCCACGCTGAGTTCCTGCCGGCTTAGAGCAATTTAGAGCGGTGCCGGCGGGACTCAGCGTTTCCATGACGGCCGCTTGGCCCATCCCGGCCCGAGAATCAGTGGGCTGGCCGTGTAGAGCGGCCTGCGACCGGAGCCGCGCCGAACACGCCGGCGCCAATGGTACCGATTCACCGCTCTGCGGAGAATCGCGTGCTGGTGTCGGCGCAGCATGGCCCGGTCGCAGGGATTCTCCGGCCTGGCCCCGGGCTGAGAAAATCCTGCCCATGGTACCTTAGGTCAAAACAAAAAGGATGAGGAACCTGATAACACATAATGAACTCGCTACAAATAGTAGGCATACTGTCATCAAACATTACAATAGATGCAATTCAACTGCCTTGCCCCCAATCACCTGAGGGTCTCCAATGGCAGCGGACCTTCCCAGGTGCCGTTATTACTGGTCCACATTTAGGCAGCATGGTGGTGCAGTGGTTAGCCCTGCTGCCTCACGGCTCCGAGGTCCCAGGTTTGATCCCGGCTCTGGGTCACTGTCCGTGTGGAGTTTGCACATTCTCCCCGTGTTTGTGTGGGTTTCACCTCCACAACCCAAAGATGTGCAGTGTAGTTGGATTGGCCACGCTAAATTGCCCCTTAATTGGATTGTGGTAATCCACCACTGTGTAAATATATGTGTGCCTGTATTAGGGGATGTACAGCAGTACCTGTATTATAGGTTTGTCGGTAGCCCCTGCCGGCTAGCTCCGCCCACAGGGAGCAGTATAAATATTCTCTTGTACCGATTTGAGTCTTTATGTGCAATTGATAGCGTATCAATTTATTACCGTGAGATTTTCCGCATCATGGACATCAGAATAAAACCCGATCACTTGCAGCTGGATCCGCAATCGGCAAACGCCAGAAAAGACTTCAACCACTGGCTGGCTTGCTTCGAGGCCTACATCACCTCAGCGGACCCCGCACTGTCGGAGGCTCAGAAAATTCAACTCCTCTACTCAAGGTTGAGCTCCAGCGTGTTCCCGCTGATACAGGACACGCCGAACTACGCACATACCATGTAACTTCTCAAAGAAAATTTCGTCCAGTCCACCGGTCAGTCCAGAGGACTTCTGTCGGGCCCTTATCCCTCTAGTACGGGACTGCGAGTGCCAGGCCATCACGGCCACGGAACATTCCAATCTCCTCATGCAGGATGCATTTGTGATGGGGATTGCATCGGACCCCATCCGGCAACGACTGCTGAAAGGGGCCATGCTCGATCTAGCGGCGACAAAGACTTTAGCGCTCTCCATGACAGTCGTCTCCCATCCTTTCCTTAGCCGATCGCGCAATGGGCGTCGCTGTCCTCTGCTCCCAGGGCCATGTGTGACCAGTGGGCGCCGCCATCTTCCCACCCAGGTCCACGTGCGGCCAGTGGGTGCCGACATCTTGCCCCGCCCCCACAACGTGCACTGCATGGGTGTCGCCATCTTCTCCCCCACAGGTACTTCGGACGCCGCCGTTTTGTCCTCCCCTCAGGACTGGACCACGGGAGGCGGGTCGCTGCCGCTCCTCGTTGGACTCCTCGGACGGTCGCCCGCTACTCGCCTCCATGATATTCGACCAATCCCGTCCTCACAACCTGGCTACTGCTTCAACGACGGTGCTCATCAATGGCCACGCGACCTCCTGCCTACTTGACTCCGGGAGCACCGATAGCTCCCTCGCGGTCCATCCCGCCAACCAGCGGATCTCCCTGGCCTCCGGATCCCACTCTGTACCGATCCGGGGTTTCTGTCTGGTCAACCTCACCGTACAAGTCGTTGAATTCAGCGGTTTCTGCCTGTACGTCCTTCCCAACCTCTGTACGACACTTTTACTGGGCTTGGATTTCCAATGTAACCTCCAGAGCCTCACCCTCAAATTTAACGGACCCCTACCCCCACTCACCGTTTGCGGCCTCACGACCCTCAAGGTTGACCCTCCCTCCCTCTTTGCCAATCTGACTGCAGATTGCAAGCCCGTCGCCACAAGGAGCAGACGGTACAGCACCCAGGACAAGACCTTCATCAGGTCCGAAGTCCAGCGGCTGCTTCGGGAGGGTATTATCGAGGCCAGCAACAGTCCCTGGAGCGCTCAAGTGGTGGTGGTTAAAACTGGGGAGAAACACAGGATGGTCGTGGACTACAGCCAGACCATCAATTGGTACACGCAGCTCGAAGCGTACCCCCTCCCTCGCATATCTGATATGGTCAATCAGATTGCACAGTACCGGGTCTTCTCAACTATAGACCTCAAATCCGCCTACCACCAGCTCCCCATCCATAAATCAGACCGTCCAGACACTGCATTCGAGGCGGACGGTCGCCTCTATCAATTTATTAGGGTTCCCTTCGGCGTCACTAACAGGGTCTCGGTATTTCAAAGAGAAATGGACCGAATAGTTGACCGGTACGGACTGCGGGCCACGTTTCCGTACTTAGGCAATGTCACCATCTGCAGCCACGACCAGCAGGACCATGACGCCAACCGTGCCAAATTTCTCCACACCGCATCTCTCCTCAACCTCACTTCTAACAAGGAGAAGTGCGTATTCAGCACAAACCGCTTAGCCATCCTCGGCTACGTAGTCCAAAACGGACTCCTGGGGCCCGATCCCGACCGCATGCGCCTTCTCATGGAGCTCCCCCTCCCCCACTGCCCCAAGGCTCTCAGACGATGCCTGGGGTTCTTTTCTTACTACGCCAGTGGGTCCCACAATACGCGGACAAGGCCCGTCCACTGATCCAGTCCACGCAATTTCCCCTCACGGCCGAGGCACAACAGGCCTTCGCCCGTATTCGCTCAGACATAGCCAAGGCCGGGATGCACGCAGTAGACGAGACACTGCCCTTCCAAGTAGAGAGCGACGCTTCAGATGTCGCCCTTGCCGCCACCCTCAATCAGGCAGGC
Organism: Scyliorhinus canicula; assembly: GCF_902713615.1. Classification (NCBI taxonomy): domain Eukaryota; kingdom Metazoa; phylum Chordata; class Chondrichthyes; order Carcharhiniformes; family Scyliorhinidae; genus Scyliorhinus; species Scyliorhinus canicula. The sequence goes on along the minus strand of NC_052153.1, from coordinate 80,984,294 downwards.
AGACCCGTGGCATTCTTTTCCCGCACCCTCCATTCCTCCGAAATTCGACATTCGTCTGTTGAAAAGGAGGCCCAGGCAATCGTTGAGGCGGTGCGGTGCTGGATGCATTACCTGGCCGGCAGGAGGTTCATTCTCCTCACTGACCAATGGTCGGTAGCCTTCATGTTTAACAACACGCAGCAGCGTGGAGAATCGAGCTCTCCACCTATAATTACGAGATCTTGTATCGCCCCGGCAAGCTCAACGAGCCCCAGACGCCCTCTCCCGAGGTACATGTGCCAGCGCACAAGTGAACCAGCTCCGTGCCCTGCACGTTAGCCTTTGCCATCCGGGGGTCACTCGGCTGCACCACCTAGTCAAAACCCGCAATCTGCCCTACTCCGTCGAGAAAGTACGGACAGTCACCAGAGACTGCCAGGTCTGTGCGGAGTGCAAGTCGCACTTCTACAGGCCAGACCGCGCGCGGCTGGTGAAAGCGTCCCGCCCCTTTGAACGCCTCAGCGTGGATTTCAAAGGGCCCCTCCCCTCCACCGAGCGCTCCACATATATCCTCAGTGTGGTTGATGAATTCTCTAGGTTCCCCTTCGCCATCCCATGCCCGGATATGATGTTTGCCACCGTCATCAAGGCCCTCAACTGCATCTTCGCTCTGTTCGGTTTCCCCGACTACATCCACAGCGACAGGGGATCCTCATTCATGAGCGATGAGCTGCTTTAGTTCCTGCTCAGCAGGGGTATCGCCTCCAGCAGGATGACCAGCTACAACCCCCGGGGAAACGGGCAGGTAGAGAGGGAGAACAGGACGTTTTGGAGGGCCATCCAGCTGGCCCTACGGTCCAGGAACCTCCCAGCCGCTCGCTGGCAGCAGGTCCTCCCGGATGCACTCCACTCCATTCTGTCACTGCTGTGCACCGCTACTAACAACACACCCCATGAATGTGTTTTTACCTTCTCTAGGAAGTCTACATCCGGGGTGTCGCTCCCGACTTGGCTCGCAGCTCCAGGGCCGGTCCTACTGCGTAGGCATGTCAGACTCCACAAGGCGGACCCTCTGATGGACAGGGTACGCCTGCTCCATGCAAACCCCCAGTATGCCTAAGTGGAGTACCCCGACGGCCGCCAGGACACAGTCTCGCTCAGGGACCTCGGGTGCCGATCCCACTCCCACACACCTCCCCATCCACGCGCCACCCTCCCTCCCACGGCGCTCCCAGCATCAGCCCCACCAGGTCCATCCCTCGTTCCCCTGCCCACACTAGAGGACATGGAAGATTTTGGCAATCTCCCGGAGTCGTCCAGCCACTGGCCAGCACCAACACGCCAGCACCGATGCCGTCGACACCGACTCTGCCTGTACAGACATCGCCACCACTGCTGCGTCGTTCTCAACGAACAGTCAGACCACCGGTCAGACTCAACCTCTGACGGGCACCGGTTTGCAAGATGGACATTTTTTTCCCCCCTCTCCCTGTAAATAATTCACGGATTATGTATATAGTTCCACGTCACCCCCGCCGGACTCATTTTTAACAGGGGGTGAATGTGGTAATCCACCACTGTGTAAATATATGTGTGCCTGTATTAGGGGATGTACAGCAGTAACTGTATTACAGGTTTGTCGGTAGCCCCTGTCGGATAGCTCCGCCCACAGGGAGCAGTATAAATATTCATGAGTTCTCCTGAGCTGCCATTCTACCAGTTGCAGTCGAAGGATAAACATCTCACGGTAATAAAGCCTCTCTTGTACCGATTCGAGTCTTTATGTGCAATTGATAGCGTATCATGGATAAAAAATGAATTGGGTACTGTAAGTTTAAGAACAAATGACTAGTCCACAATAAACAGTGCCTGGTCAAGGCCTCACTGGGGAGGCCGATATTTCCCCGGCCCTGGGTGAATACGACGCAGAGATATTTCAATGAGCTGAATGGCTGATTTAAATATGCTGATCTGGATCTCGACCAGTGAGTCGATTTCCCGTTTGTGACGTCTCGAGAGGTTCAGTCGAATCTCACAAAATGTTTCAAGCGTTATGAAACTCGTGAGAGCCCTCTCAAGAGATTCAATGGCCTTGTCAGGTTACCAAGCAGGCATGTAAATCCTGTCCACAGTCTTTAAACCATGCTATTGTTAAAACTATTTATCAAAACATATTTATTAATATTGTAATACTTGCACCTATAATGTCAAAACATCTAAAAAGTGCTGCATGCAATTAGTTAATTTGCAAGCAGTTTAAAGTTACATGTGTGGAGACATTTTCCAGATCTATATGTTTCTGACCTGGAGCATCACTTGCTGGAAGCATATTTCGGAATCCAGGAATTCAGGTCAAAGACTTGACAAGGCCAGTTAAAGTTTTGCACTTGAACTCATGATATGTGTTCCCATCAGATAACACCTTGTGTTGGGCAAGAACATTTATAAAATTTACTCTATACTGTCACTGAGCCCCAGTCTGGAGTTTTTAATTGAGAGAGAAAGACTAAAGCATACATCTGTCTTTTGCTTCTTCAGAATTGGGCCGAAGGGTTGGGGAATGCATCACTTGTGTTTTGCAGCAATTTTAACTGTGAGTGCTGATGATATCATTCAGTGAAATTGTGGGACAAAGTAACAATTCTTAACATTGTGAAGGGTCACAATGAAAACATTGCGCATCCCAACAGTTAAGGGTAATCAGTGCTGTACTTCATAGCTGTCTTCACTTCTTACAACAAAATAATTTCTCCCCCCCCACCCCAATTTGCTTTACAAAATACATTAACTTACAGGGCTCCTCCCGTACAGCTCCACAGAAGAGACCATTCTTCACTCGCTTCACTGTGAACAGTCACGGCCGAGTTTTCCATTGTTTTTGAAACTGGAACAAAGGAAAGGGAAACAGTTGGGGTGGGGGTGATCTGTGAGATGGTCAAAGAGCAATTGCTACTCAATGGAGCGTGCATGCTGAAGAGAATCCATGGATGATTTCATTTCAGTCCATCCTCCAAACACAGACTCATGCAGATACCAAGCTCTGCGACTGGGATCAATGGAAGGTTAAGATCAATAAGGAACTAAACCAGCCAAATATGTAAGCCCAATAAGTACTTAACATACTTATTTATTAAAGTACTACATTAGTATCATTGCATACATTCAAGGAATCAGGAGGTTTCACCAATTTAGTGCTCCTTCAGTTTCCTCTGATGAATTCATCTGCATTTGAGTTAAACAATTTATATTCAACAAAATAGACATTTAAACATTAAAGAACATCAACATTAATCAGAATTTAACTGTCCTTTGCCAAGATTTCTGACCAAGAGGTTGTCTTTAAAATGTAGCTCCTGCTGCCGTATATTTCTGTTTCCTTCCACTAAAGCTCTAGGCCACTTAGAAAAGCAATGATCACTGAATTAATTACTCTGTCCCTATGGAGAAATGTATCAAACTAAATTAACCTGTGTTCTTTTATGATAACATGAAAGCCGCATAAGTTTCTCTTGACTACCCTCAAAGCAGTATTTCCCTTTGAGGGGATGAATAGAATCACGGAATCACAGCACAACACAGAAGGAGGCCATTCAGCCAGTTGTGCCTGTGCTAGCTCTCTCTAAGAGGAAGTTAGTGAATGCTACTTCCCTGGGCTTCCCTAGAATCCCTTCAAGTACTTATCCAATTCCAGTTTGAAAGCCATGATTGAGTCTACTTCCACCACCCCATTCAGGCAGTGTATTCCAGCCTGTAACCATTCACTGCACAAAAAGGCTTTTCCTCATGTTGCCTTTGGTTCTTTTATTGATTGGAAGGAGAAGAATACTGATATCGTCACTTCTTGTGATAATTTTTAAGAAAGTTTAGAAATAGCTTGTTCAAACCATTTTCATCCCAGCTGAACATGTGATGAAAACTACAGTAGATTTGCAAAACCTGACTCCCAATGGAGAGCAATAAAGAAATGGACGCTGGTGGTCGCCTGGTGAATATTTTTAATTCAGCAATCCAATTTGAAGGCGAAGGTCAGCAAGACCTTTAGTTGTCCAGTAGTAGATCATAAAAATCCATATTAATATAAGCATCAGGAAATGTAATTTTATGAACATTCTCTATTCTCTGATGTACTCCCAACATTTATCAAAATCCATGTTCATTTGGCATAAAATATTCCAAATGTAGATTAAAACGCAAAGACTTTCCTGATTTCATGAACTTTAGCGGTTCCAGGCTTAGCAGAAATTATTAATTGTGTAGTGCGCATATTCTATTGCTCACGTTATCAGTTTTGAAGTTCTCCTGAAATGCATCCACATTCATAATGGTCCAGAATAGCTGTGCACTAAGATTAGTAGCGCCATCAAACAGTCGCATCGCACACGACTTGGGACACGATGCGGCCGGTAAATCTTGCAGGAGGCCTCTAATGGGATCCCGCAAGAAATCACGATCTGGATCCCTCCTACAATGGGCGGGTCCTAAATTTACTTATTGACGTGTGCAGTTAGGTAAGTTGTGTTGGGGGACTGTGAGATCAGGGCACCTTTTAAAAATGGCACCTGGATCTTTTCCTGCAATGGCGAGCGGAGCTCCACAGAGTAGGAAATAAAGTCAAGTACGGCCTCGGCGGGGTTTCCCGCTGAGTCCTAGTCAATAGAGGGGTCATTCCCAGCACTACAAGCACCGAGAAACACCCCACTAAACCTCCCACAGTTGGACTCTGTTTTGTTTTCTGCTAAATCGCGCCTTAGATATCCAGCTTCAATACCAAGTGCATATTGTGGTTCTCAAATTTTATGAAAAGCAGACTAATTACTGTTACAACATAGTTTTTCAGCAACATTAGAAATGTATTTCTGATATTTAAAATGATTTAACTTCGACCCTGGTTTAGATCATCTCAAATTAATACCCTATTTATCATAGAAACTCGATAGTGTAGCAGGAGGCCATTCGGCCCATCGAATCTGCACCCTCCCCTTTGAAGAACACCCTACTTAAACCCACACGTCCACCATACTTATGGGGAAGTTGTTTTGAAAATACATAAGCAGAATGAGGGTTGCTGCTTGTACACGGTCTTTTCTCCCCAGTCATACAATGAGGTGACCCTAATCCTCTCTACCAAGGTGCCAGCAATTCTTGCCAAGACTGAAAAGATATTTTAGAAATGTTAATACTAAACCTTTATTGAAACGTTATGTAACGTTATGTAAATACCCTGTGGAGTATTTGTTTCTCTCAGAACGCCTTGGAATCCTGTAAATGTCACTGCGGAAATATACAATTTTTGACAAAATACAAAGGCGGAATTGAAACTGACAAGGAAATTATTAGTATGGCTTACAAAATGGTGGCATGATAAATAAATGGGGTGGAGAGTCAATAATTGTAGCATGTCTTCATGGATTATAGACTTCTTAATAGGCACTCTTAAGTTTAACCTTGAAAAACATCTGCAGCTTCATTAAATCGTCTGTAAATAGAAAAATAATCGCACCAAGTATAGTCAAATTCTCACTTAATGTTTTTTCGCTTTGATGGCCATTCATATCTAGAAATGCAAGTATATATAAAACAGATACCGGTGGGTTGCCACGAAAAGCCATTTGGGACCACCGGCAAAGTTATGGAGAGATAGACAGTATGGCCGTGACTATGCAGGGCCCCAGGGAGCATGGTGGGAGGCGAGGGCTTTGAAATTGGATGGGCTGGTGGGGGTGCCATGCCTGTCACCTTCCCGCCGCCGTAGGCATTTTACCAGCATCAGGGAAGGTAACATATAGCTGTCCTACCCTAAGCCAATTGAGTCCCTTAAATGTCTACTTAATGGCTCATTGAGGGCCTCTTCCTGCCACCATTCATAGTTTACGAGCGGTAGGTGGACACTTCACCATGTAGGGAAACTGCCAGGTATATATCCCGGCCGCCTCCTTGTGGAGTCATGGGGGCCATCTTGATAGGCCTGGCTGTGCCCAAAAGTGATCGTGTGATACATTACTGACAGAGGCCCTTTAGACTGTCATCTTTGCACCGACCATCAGGGCTGGTTTAGCACAGTGGGCAAAACAGCTGACTTGTAATATAGAACAAGACCAGCAGCGCGGGTTCAATTCCCGTACCAGCCTCCCCGAACAGGCGCCGGAATGTGGCGACTAGGGCCTTTTCACAGTAACTTCATTATTATTCTAATCCCATTTTGCTATGGAATTTCAAGTGCTCATCTAAAATATTGTGAGTGTTCCCGCCTCTACCACTCTTTCACGCAGTGAGTTCCAGATTCCCACCACCCTCTGGGTCAAAATGCTTTTCCTCAAATCTCCTGTCCATTACGTTAAATCTATAGCCCCTGCCTATATATTTCCTTCCTTTATACCTTATCTATATCCTTCATAATTTTTACTTCTCAGTCATATACCCCCTCAGCCTTCTACGCTCTAAGAAGAATAACTACAGCTTAACCAACCTCTCTTCATAGCTGAAATGCTTCAACCCAGGTAACATCCTGGTGAATCGTCTCTGCACCCTCTCTAGTCCAATCACATCCTTCCTATTGTGTCTTGACCAGAACTGCGCACAATACCCTAGCTGTGGCCCAACGAGCATTTTATACAGCTCCATCATAACCTCCCTGCTCTTATATTCTATGCCTCAATTAATAAACTCAAGTATCTCAAATGCCTTCTTAACCACCTTATTTAACTGTTCTGCTGCCTTCAAGGTTCTATGTAAGCACCCCAAGATCCCTCTGGTCCTCTGTACATTCTAGCATTCTACAATTCATTGTGTGTTTCCTTGGCTTGTTAGTCCTCCCAAAATGCATAACCTCACACTTTTCAAGGTTAATTTCCATTTGCCTATCTGACCAGACTTTCTATATCGTCCTGTAATCCAAGGTTTTTCTCCTCCCTATTTACTACACCAACAATAGTTGTGTAATCTCTGAATTTCATAGAATTTACAGTGCAGAAGGAGGCCATTCAGCCCATCAATTCTGCACCAGCCCTTAAAACGAGCACCCTATTCAAGCCCACGTATCTACCATATCCCCGTAACCCAGTAACCCCCACTTAATCTTTTTAGACACTAAGGGCAATTGAGAATGGCCAATCCACCTAACCCGCACATCTTTGGACTGTGTGAGGAAACCGGAGCACCCTGAGGAAACCCACGCAGACACGGGGAGAATGTGCAGACTCCGCACAGACAGTGACCCAAGCCGGGAATCTAACCTGGGATCCTGGAGTTTAGAAGTAACTGTGCTAACCATTATGCTACTGTGCTGCACATCTATGCTACCGCGCTGCCCAATTACCTGATAATACCCCCACATTTCCATCTAGATCATTAATGTATACTGCAAAAAGTTCCTTATCCCTGCGGCACATCACTGGATACAAGCTTCCAGTCACAAAAACAACCTTCGACCAACATCCTGCCTCCAAGGCAATTTTGGATCTAATTTTCCCTGGATCCGATGTGCTCTGACCTTTTTGAATTGTCGACCATGCAGGAAACTATACTACCCTCACCTGTATACAGTCACCTCCTCGAAAAATTCACCCCATTTGTTAACCATGATTTTCCCTCGACAAAGCCATGCTGACTATCTTTGATTAACCCTTGCCTTTCCAAATGGAGGTTGATTCTGTTCCTCAGAATTTTTTCCAATAATTTCTCTACCTTTGTAATTACCTGTTTTTTCCCTACTTCACTTTTTGAATAATGGTACCACATTAGCTGTCTTCCAGTCCTCTCTGTGACCAGAGAGGATTTGAAACTTAATGTTACAGCCTCTGCAATCTCTTCTCTTGCCTCACACAGCAGCCTGGGATACATCTCATCTGGGCCTGGCGATTTATCCACTTATAATCTGGCTAAAACCGTTAACACCTCCTCCCTAGACCCCTCTCTGCTTTCCATACTTATATCATCCCTCTCCATAGCGAACACAAATACACATTTAATACCTTGCTGCTTTTGTCCCTAATGAGCCCTACTTCTTTCCGGGTTACCCTCCGGGTTACCCTCTTGCCCTTATTGTATTTATTTTGCCCCTCTTCCCTCTCCTAGTTTATTTTTTAAGTAACCCTGTTCTTGAAAATACAGAAAAATGTGTCATTTGAAACATGGAAGTCTGGCAATATCTGGTCTGAGAGAAACATGCGAGGATACAGGGAAAGATCCCACAAAAGGTTAATAGCAACTGCAAAGAGCAGGATTATAAAATGCAGATTCTTTCTCACAAGCAGGCTTAGCAAACACACAGGTTTCATGTGGTAAGCTAAAACAATGGCTCACACCTTCATTGAATGTAACTATCTTTGGAAGCATCTGGAAAAGCATGGATGAGAGTTTCAATTGAATTAAGTGACGAATGTTTAAAACAGGCAGGTCTTTCAAGTCATAACCAAGTGAAATTTTAGCATGCAGTTAAAAGCAAAGGTTTCACACCTTCATTGAAATTAACTCTCTTAGCAAACAGCTGGAAAGGATGGATGATGTTGAGTTGAATTTGGTGTCAATTCTAAGTGTGAAATTCTACTAACATCAAGTAAATTAAAGAAAATTGGAGACAACCTGTCTATGAGAAACACAATTTCAAGTCAAAATCAAAGGCAAAGTTATGCGCTGGGGACAATTGGAAAATTAAACTATTCAAATTACAGAAATTAAAAGTAACACCTATTGAAACCAAAGCATTTTTTGAATATCACAAAGGAACTTTGAACATCACAAAGGACAATGTAATCAGATCATCCCCAAAATGAATACTTAGTTGTATTAAAATGTTTAGATCAAAGATACTTTTTAACAATCAAAGTGAAATATGTTAATTTACAATAAGGTAATAAAAACTTAATAATTGTTGGAAAGAGACTATAAACCCAGGGAGCAGAACCAGAAGGGAAGGGGAGGAGAACTCAGAGAGAGGAGAGAAGCATATTCAGCTTTCACAGCTCGGTCATGGGAAAGACAAGACGAGCAGCCGAGCTTAAACAGCTATACATCTAAGGAAGTTTAGAATTTAAACAGAAGTCAGAGTCAGCTCAGAGGTAGCTAGCAGAGCCAGCACTTATAGCTCGTACATGGGATCGACAAGACACAGCAACTGAGCTAACCAGTGAACACATCTCAATAAGACCAGACTTTAAAGAAGATTGATTGTCAAGGTGGGCCTGAAGGTCTCTTCAACCAACCAGCAGGATCCAGAAGCAAGATCTTTTTACCTTTCTGTAAAGAAAGTGTTTGCAGCTTTTAAAAGAAAAAATATAATAATAAAATAACTTAACTTAACCTGAAAAAGTGTTCTTTTCCTAAAGCCTACTTTACTTACTTAGCAATGCAGGAACCAGGACATCAATGCTACTAAGTGGTAAGTAGATAAAATCTTTGGTGAAGGTATGGGTTATACCGGGGGATAACTTGAAAATGTAGTTTGATCTGAATAGCACCCACTGAAGCCTGCATCGGAGTCAGGGAGTTAGAATCCCTGTTCACCATTTAGAATGTCGGCCCTTTTTGGTATAGGGGGAATTCTAAGAATAGTGGTGAGTTTTCAAAATCACCCTCTACACTTTGTATATTCCTCTAGGGTTCCCACTATTTTCTGCCCCCAGTATCTAACATAAACTTTCTTTTTCTCCCTTATCCAATCGTGTATGTCCTTTGACATCCAGAGTTCTCTGAACCTTCCGGTCCCACCCTTTACCTTGAGAGGGATATGTTGGCTTTGCACTCTCTCCATTCTATTTTTGAATGATCACCCCTGAGGCCCCCCTCTCCCAGAGCAAGGACTGTAATATCCCCCTGCAGTGTGACCGACCTCCCCACCCCATCCGCCACAACTGTAGACTCATCATTTTGTAGTTCAAGTATTCGCCAGGGAATACCCTAGTTTTGGGGAAAGGGACCCTGTTTGAAAGACAGGTTGTTGGTCCCAAGACCAGAAAGCATTTCTAATACTTACCCAAATCCAACCCCACCCAACAGAGACTGGGACCACCTAATCGCCTATTCCAAATTGGCTAGGGAGACAATCCGCCTGTCTGATGTGATCAAGGAGACGATAGAGCCCATTGGAAGGCAATTCACACATCATAGATGGACAGCATGGTCGGCGCAGGCTTGGAGGGCCGTAGGGCCTGTTCCTGTGCTGTACTTCTCCTTGTATATAATATTCCAGATCAGGAATTCCCTTTGTTTCATAATACCAGCTGGACTGGGGGGAGGGGGGGAAAGAGAGAGAGAGAGAGAGAGAGAGAGAGAGAGAGAGAACAATGCCCATTTGACCAGGGGACCAATTGTTAAATTTTGGGGTTTAGTTTCACCATCTGGGCAGATCAAGCAGAGAATAACTGGGGCAGCCTCTGAAATGAAAGAGGGTTTGAGCTGTGGGATGAAATGAAAAGGAAGGACCCAAGGAAGTCACATATCCCAAGGGACGGTTACCGCCCCGAAGACTTTGACCAGAGAGGACACAACAGTTTCAATTGTGGACTGCAGAATACTCAGCCCAATGCCGTGTGGAGAGTTGCCTCACATCTCCCGACCAAATCTAGGTAATTTTGGGTGTTTAACAACCATTGGTAAAGGAACCCAAGGGTTCTTAGTTTGGTGAAGTCCAAGGGAAGTAATCTGTTTTGTTATCAGCCACATAAGAACGGCTAGCATCAGTTGTGTCATATTTAGATTTTCTGTATATAATAAGCACACTATGATTTTTCAAAACTTGAAACCTGTGATGATTTCATTATTCATCACCCTTCAGAGTGGTTCATGAATTTAATTTTAAAACTTTTATAAATTTTAAAGTGCCAATTTTTTTTTCCCAATTAAGGGACAATTTAGCGTGGCCAATCCACCTACCCTGCACACCTTTGGGTTGTGGGAGTGAGACCCACACAGACACAGGGAAAATGTGCAAAGTCCACACAGAGAGTGACCCGGGGCCAGGATCAAACCCAGACCATCAGTGCCGTGAGGCACCAGTGCTAACCACTGCACCACTGTGCCGTCCCTAGAGTGGTTAATAAATGTAAGCCCAGGCCTTTGATTGTAAATGAATGAGTTCAGTGGTGACCAATAAGGCTGAATAGCCCTCGCACAATTAGAAAACTCTTACACCACCAGCACCCTGCAACCTCACTGGGGCCTGCTTTCTTGGCCTTGGCAGGCATTACTTACCTTAATTTCAGGGCCTCCTCCACCTTCACTGGTTCAGGCCGGCAGGAGCACCAGCATTGGCCATTGCTCCTGGGATAGAAGCCTCCATATGCAGCTGAGGTGACTTTGCCCCCAGGCTTTCCAGCCAGTGGATGGGGCTACTTCTGCTCCATAAAATCACAAAACTGCTCAATTCACAATGTGGAAATCCCCATGTCACAAAATTGGGCTCCATAGTGTCTGTAGTTCAGTGTTGTTGTGGTACCAAAATAGGTCCATTCATTCATACTCTCAATATGTAGGAATTAGAAGCATCTGTTGGAAGTATGCAGGATATGTTGATTGTAGCGTCAGTCAGTGTCCAACACTGGTTTGACACAGGTGTTGCAGTTATTGACCTTACCGCTCCATCTAATCTTTAAGTATGTGTTAATAATAATATAATAATAATAATAATAATCTTTATTGTCACAAGTAGGCTGACATTAACACTGCAATGAAGTTACTGTGAAAAGCCCCGAGACACCACATTCCGGCACCTGTTTGGGTATGTTGGAACCAACAATTCTACGGACACGTGCTTGTAGGATTAGAATAGCGGTTTTAATATACTTACAACAGAGTCAGCCTGTTAGCCGTTGCACTTTCGGTGAACTGGCCGGCTGACCCTGTGGCACTGATCTTTATACAGCAGCTCCCGGGGGAGGAGTCCAGTACAACACTCGAGCATTCCCAGATCTACTCCCCCTGGAGGTCAGGTAGTGCAACTGCACTTACAATATAGACACATGTATATACAGATTATAATCCGGTGTGAATCACATTCACCACAGGGTACACAGAGGGAGAATTCAGAATGTCGAAATTACCTAACAGCATGTCTTTCAGGACTTGTGGGAGGAAACCGAAGCACCCGGAGGAAACCCATGCAGACAGGGGGAGAACGTGCAGGCTCCACAGAGAGTGACCCAAGCCAGGAATCGAACCTGGGACCTGGCGCTGTGAATCAGCAGTGCTAACCACTGTGCTATCGTGTTGCCCACAAGAAGGACCGTTCAACTACTGCTATTTAAAGGGATCAGAAACTTGCAGGTTAATTCCTGATTAATTTCCACTGGCTCAATTTTGAGTTTGTGGAAGTGTCGATGGTTTGAAGAGTTGTTTAAGTTTGGGGCCATTAGTGATGGGCTATAAATTGTGGCCTAGCCAGTGGTGCTCACATCCCGTGAATAAATTTAAAACTGTGCAGTTGATGGGGAACCATGCTCAGCACATCACTCTGATGAAGGCCATTCTCCTCGCAGCAGGCACAATGCATTTATTCAATGCCAATTGGTGCACCTTGAGTATATGAACCACCATGTCAAACCAGAGTATGGCTGCTGGGCAACCCACCTAGTTCAAAAATTCACCACACAACGTGTGGCCAACATGTGTGCAATGAGAGCTATGCTGCCATATGACACTTCAGAGAGCAGACCACTGCGATGCTGCAGCAATGCTCTTGCTGCTTGGATTCCTAGGAGGAGCCCTGTAGTACTTGCTGGAATATGTCCCAATTCATGGTGCTCTTGCCTTTCCTCCAGAGCCTGGCTATCATTTTTAAAAATAAATTTAGAATACCCAATTATTTTTCCAATTACGGGGCAATCCACCTAACCTGCACATCTTTGGGTTGTGGGGATGAAACCCACGCAAACACGGGGAGAATGTGCAAACTCCACACGGACAGTGACCCAGAGTCGGGATTTGAACCCAGGTCCTCACCGCCATAGGCAGCAATGCTAACCACTGTGCCACCGTGCTGCCATGGCTATCATGAGGGTGCAGGTTTTTCCACCAGAAAGCAAAGGAGGAGAGGAGGAGGCAACCAGCAAACCCCTTTCGGGTTGGTCTGTCTTTGATCATTTCATTTGACTACAGTTCCACTGAGCACCACCCCCAATGCCCATGTACAATAATCCCACCCCAATACTTATGTTACAGGGCATTGTTTCATTCGCATCGCTGAAATGACTGCCACCACAACATAAACATTCCGAAACAGCTTTAACAAACTATCAAATATTCCGTACAAAAATCAACTATTCTCCTTAGTGCATTCCCTATCTTACAGATGCATTTGCCGGATCCAGTGTTCATACGTAGTTCTACCACAGTGGCTGCAGCGAGGCTGGTAGATGCTGTTGATTTTCACTGGGGGAGACTGCAGATGACATTGCAAGATGTCCTTGAGCAGTTCTGGGCCTAGAATCCCTGGCTTCAACCTGTACCACCTTGTCATGGGCGACAGCAGTTTAGACTCACTGACTGACTGACACACAACGGCAGGGACACTGGTAGAACGGCAGTGTTGGGAGCATGAATGCTGCCATCCTGCTAGAGAACAGCCGGTTGGAGTTGGACAGAACCACTGCAGCTCACCAGGATAACGCCTCAGCAACGTCAGTAATCTGTTGGAGCACAGCTTGCTGGACAGCTGTGACACCCTGAAAACATGTTTGATCACTGGTAACCACAGCACTGATGGAAGGAGTCTGATCCTGCATGGCAGCATGGTGAGATTTCATGATCTCAGCCTGAGCTTCCACTGCAGCACTCAGATGTTGCGTGACTCCTGCTAAAGCTGCAATGGAGCTCAGACATTGACCATCAAGCACTGCTGTCGAATGTTGTGGGTTCCTCAAATCACCAACACCAAGGACTTGCAACAAAGGTAGTTTATTCCTAAACATAACAGCTACATGCAGTATTTGTGCTCTGCCCATGCTCTACGGGATAACGCCCGTGCTCCCGCCATGTGACCTCTTGTGTAATCACACCATCACGTTCTCACATGGCGACTCAGTCTACAACATCACCCTAGATTGACCCACAAATGTTCTCCCCGACTCTCCTTCGGGAGAACTCTTGTACAAACTCAATCTCCGAGGAGTTGACATCTGTACTGTCCTTTAATCCACCTTTGCTGCAGCCCACTTATGCCCAGTGATTCACCTGTTTCTCTGTTACCTTCTGAAGCACACACAGTATCAGTATCTGAGCTGATGGCTGTGAGTGTGAAATTGAGTGTTTGTTGTTCATCGATTTCTTGTTCTTCCAGGACTTCAGGGTCCTGTGGTTGGGTTTGACCAGCTGACAGTTCTTGGGTATCTGAAAGGATACAGGCAGATCAGTAGGGTGGTGCCAGCTAAAGGCGAATATTTACATAATTTACAGATAGGTTTCTGGAGTGGGCTGGCCAGGAGGGGAGGCAAAGGCACGGGAGTGACTTTCCATGTCTGTTACCCCTTCCCAGTCACAGGAGGTTTCCCCACCGCTGGTACACTGAGTCGTGGCTTCTCTCATTTTGTTTAGTGGGCCCCGTCACTGAGTTTCTTGCGAATGCCTGCCCAGATGAAATTTTACCCAATGTATTTGGATAATATGCCTGTTGCAGTTGAATAGCTGGATATATTTGCAAGCTGTGATATCTGGATGTGAGCCTTGGAGCAATGCTCTATGCATAAGAGTGAGCTGAAGCTAAGACTATACGATATGAGTCAGGCTTGATGGAGACAATTGGTATGTAAGTGAAGGAGAGATAGTTAATGGAGCTGTCCGTGAGGCTAATGGTTCATTTGTATGGATATGAGATGAGAAGATCACTTGCCTGAACTTGATCATTAATTTGAAGGAATTGATAATTTTGCAGCATTGCCTCAGATCCTCAGACTTCTGGCATTTACCATGATCGATATTTGTCCTTCCTGCCTTTGTAATGTTTGTCTGGAACTCCTTTTGGACTCCTGACCATCTGTGAAGAAACATGGGGTGCATTATCAAGCCTGTTACACCACTTCCACCCGGCTTTCATATACCCTTCTTTAACCAGGTCCAGCACCTGTTGCAGCCAGAATGCACAATGCCTTTAAGAGGTGCCATGATGTGGAGATGCCGGCGTTGGACTGGGGTGAGCACAGTAAGAAGTCTTACAACACCAGGTTAAAGTCCAACAGGTTTGTTTCAAACACGAGCTTTCGGAGCACGGCTCCTTCTTCAGGTGAATCCTTATGAATGCTTAAGAGGTGCAGGCTGGCTTTAAGTAGTGCAGACAAACAATAACTGGCACATGAACTTGGGTCCCTTACTGTGGTGTGCAGGCACTCAGCAACACTCTTAACACTGGGTTCCATGTGGCTTTCACTTAAATTGTCAGGCAGCGAGATGTTTGCATGCTGCCTTCATCCCGACAAACAGCCATGGGTTAATCACACCGCAATTTACACCTCCATTATTCAATAACCGTCTGCCCCCCCCCCCCCCCCCAAACTGGCCCAACACCCTCACTCTGTCTTCACCAAAGAAGCCTGAAAATGAGGGGAGAAAATTAAAAGTGAGGTAAAATTAAAGAATACTCTTTTTAAAGTACTGTGGGAAGAGAGAATAGCTGACCATGGTGATATTGTGTTTCAGGAACCTGTTTTTAAATCTATATGATGATAATGAGTTTTCAGCTGGATATTAAAGGTCCGATATAAAATGATTTGCTCGGGCAGCATGGTGGCGCAGTGGTAGCACTGCAGTCTCACGTTGCCGAGGTCCCTGGTTCGATCCTGGCTCTGGGTCACTGTCTGTGTGGAGTTTGCACATATTCTCCCTGTGTTTGCGTGGGTTTCGCCCCCACAACCCAAAGATATGCAAAGTAGGTGGATTGAACATGCTAAAATTGCCCCTCAATTGGAAAAAATGAATTGGGTACTCTAAATTTATTTTAAAAATAAAATGATTTGTGGTAGTTTCTGCTGGGTTTCTGGTAGAATTAGGTACACAAAAGCCTTCCCTCATTTGCGACTGAATATTAAGAAATGGGCAGGATTGGAAAATTAAGATAGAAATAATGAAGGCTGATACTCAGAAAAATAGTCAGAGCCTGAGACTCGAGCCTGCTCCACCATTCAATATGACCATGGTTGATCCTCTGTCACAATACCATACCATTGTACCTCTTGATACCCCTGCACCAAGTCTGTTCAGGTCTGTCAGAATTTTCATATATTTCACTTTTCTTTTTTTTCCTATAAATTTAGAGTACCCAATTTTTTTTTTCTCAATTAAGGGGCAATTTAGCATGGCCAATCCACCTTCCCTGCACA
This sequence comes from Scyliorhinus canicula, assembly GCF_902713615.1. NCBI lineage: Eukaryota > Metazoa > Chordata > Chondrichthyes > Carcharhiniformes > Scyliorhinidae > Scyliorhinus > Scyliorhinus canicula. The sequence goes on along the minus strand of NC_052153.1, from coordinate 80,968,014 downwards.
TCTTTGGGTTGTGAGGGTGAAACCCACGCCGACACGGGGTGAATGAGCAAACTCCACACGGACAGTGACCCAGGGCCGGGATTCGAACCCGGGTCACATGCTGCCCTCCCTCCCACTTTTCTAAACTCCAGTGATTACAGGCCCAGTTGACCCAATCTCTCCTCATACAACAATCCTGTCATCCCAGAAATCAGTCTAGTGCAATGTTTTCCAAACTTTTTGCCCGGAACCAACTTTTACCAAGCAGCCATCGTTTGGGACCCACACCAGCCAGCCAACCTTTGCGACCCACGCTGGCTGACTGTGGTGAATTCATACTGTATTGTAATTCACACTGTATTGCATTGCATTGTATTATGTCCATGTGGGCTCTGTATGTGAGCCGTTGCGCGGCTCTGCCCATAGGGGGAGATGAGGAGCTTGTACAGGGCTCCACCCTTGGCTCCGCCCATGGCTCCCCCGATGGCCCTTCCCACTACTGGAAGTATAAAGTGCTGCAGCCGTGAGCCTGTCCTCAGTTCTTCTGGTCGCAGGCAGGCTCAGTTGTAAGACTATTAAAACCACAGTTTACTTCCAATCGTGTCTCTAGTGAATTGATGGTCACATCAATTTAATAGTCTTAGAAAACTTGAAGAAAACTACTATGGAATCAGCCCTCAAACCTGACCGACTAGAACTCGACCCGCAGGCTGCAGAGCAAAAGAAATCTTCCTACACTGGCTTCGATGTTTCAAGGCCTACCTGGCTGAATCAAGCACATCCGAGACTACATAGGAGCAGAAACTCAGCCTACTGCACGCAAGGGTGAGCCATCATATCTCTACGCAGCTCAATTGTACCACCTCATATACAGAGGCACTGGCTATGCTCGACCGATTGTAAGTGCGGCCGATTAATGAGGTCTACGCGCGGCACATTTTCACGACCTGCTGCCAGCGCCCCACAGAGTCGCTGGAAGACTTCCTGCGTGACTTAAAAGACCTTGCTCGGGACTGCAATTTTCAGGCTGTAACGGCCTCCCAGCATATGGAACTCGCTGTCCGTGATGTATACGTTGCAGGGCTCAGGTCTAACAATGTGCGCTAGCGACGACTTGAAAAAGGGGCCCAGAACTTGGAGGACACTGTAGAGTTGGCAACGACTATGGAGGTCGTGTTCCACAGTCTGAACTCCTTCCCCGCGGACCAAGCGACCCCATCGTCGGCCTCTGACCAGCGACTGCCCCAGGCCTGCGCCGCGTGACCACCCACCCATTATGGAGCGCCAGGGTGCCATTTTTGTGGCCAGCCCCAACACCCATGGCAGCACTGCCCAGCCCACAACGCGACCTGCGGCAGCTGCGGTCGCAAAGGACACTATGCCCGAGTCTGCCTGGCAAAATCGAAACTTTCTAACTCCCCCGCAGTCCAGAACACTCGCCTCCCCAACTCGCAGGCCCGCAGAGCCCGTAATGCTGCAGCGTGTCTGCCGACTCCGCCTCCTCCCGACACGTGCGACTCATGGGGGCCGCCATCTTGGCAATCCTCCCCCACGCGGCCGGCCATGTGTGAGTCATGGGGGCCGCCATCTTGGACGCCATCTTCCTTGCCGCCCGCCACGTGCGATCCACGAGGGCGGCCATCTTGGACGCCATTTTCTTCATCACCCGCCACGTACGATCAACTACCATCTTGGCCATCAACCGAACCGAACCTCGACGACTACGACCTCAGCGGACAGTCATCACGGGGCCACTCCAGAACTGCTGATCGAGCCGCCGACTACCCGCAACTCAACGCAGTCACGCTGGACCAGTCGCGTCCAAAGCACCTCCAGAGCTCGATGATGTCCGTTAAAATCAATGGGTACAGGACATCGTGCCTCTTCGACTCCGGGAGCACTGAGAGCTTCGTACATCCTGACCTGGTAAGACGTTGTTCGCTCCCTATCTTCCCTGCACGGCAAACTATCTCCCTCGCCTCGGGCTCGCACTCAGTCCACATACAAGGGCGCACCGTCGCGATCCTAACGATTCAGGGCGCCAGCTACTCTAATTTCCAGCTGTGCGTACTCCCCGACCTCTGCGCCCCACTCTTACTCGGGCTCGACTTTCAATGTAACCTCAAGAGCCTCACACTCAGCTTCGGCGGACCCCTACCTCCACTCACTATCTGCAGTCTAGCGACTCTGAAAATCGACCCCCCTCCACTCTTCGCTAATCTCACTGCTAACTGCAAACTCGTAGCCACTTGGAACAGGCGGTATAGCCTGCAGGACAGGGTATTTATTAGAGCCGAAGTCCAGCTGCTTCTAGGTGAGGGATTCATGGAGGCCAGTAACAGCTCCTGGAGAGCTCAGGTGGTGGTCGTCAAGACCGGGGAAAAGTTCTGAATGGTGGTTGATTATAGCCAAACCATTAACCGGTTTACGCTCCTCGATGCGTACCCCCTCCCCCGGATTGCAGATATGGTCAATCAGACCACCCAGTACCGCATATTCTCCACGGTGGATCTGAAGCCTGCTTACCACCAGCTCCCAATCTGCCCGGAGGACCGCCACTACATGGCGTTCGAGGCAGACGGCCGCCTCTTCCACGTCCTCCGGGTCCCCTTTGGCGTCACGAATGGGGTCTCGGTGTTCCAACAAACAATGTACCGAATGGTGGACCAGCACGGGCTGCGGGCCACATTTCCGTACTTGGACAATGTCACCATCTGCGGCCATGATCAGCAGGACCACGACGCCAACCTCCACCGATTTCTCCAAACCGCCCAGAAACTCAATCTCACAATACGGAGAAATGCATTTTCCGCACTACCAGACTAGCCATCCTCGGCTATGTCGTGGAAAACGGAGTCCTGGGCCCCGACCCGGACCGTATGCGCCCCATCTTACAACTCCTTCTCCCTCATTGTCCCAGGGCCCTCAAGAGGTGCCTGGGATTCTTCTCGTATTACGTCCAGTGGGTCCCCCAGACAAAGCCCGCCCACTATTTAAGGCCACACTCTTCCCACTGTCAGCTGAGGCCCGCCAGGCCTTCAACTGCATCAAGGAGGACATCGCCAAAGCCGCCATGGGGGCGGTGGATGAATCTGTCCCCTTTCAGGTGGAGAGTGACGCCTCAGCGGTCGCTCTCGCCGCCACTCTGAATCAGGCAGGGAGACCAGTCGCCTTCGTCTCCTGAACAATCTCCGCTTCGGAACTTCGACACTCCTCAGTCGAAAAGGAAGCTCAAGCCATTGTGGAAGGCGTACGGCACTGGAGGCACTACCTCGCAGGTAGGAGGTTTACCCTCATCACCGACCAAAGATTGGTTGCCTTCATGTTCGACAACTCGCAGTGGGGCAAAATTAAAAATGATAAAATCTTGTGGTGGAGGATCGAACTCTCCACCTATAATTACGATATCAGATATCGACCGGGGAAGCTCAACGAGCCCCCAGATGCCCTGTCCCGCGGCACGTGCGCCAGCGCGCAAGACGACTGCCTGAAGGCTATCCACAATGACCTCTGCCACCCGGGGGTCACCCGGCTCGCCCACTACATCAAAGCCCGAAATCTGCCTTTCTCCACCGAGGAGGTTAAAGCTGTCACCAGGGATTGCCCCATCTGAGCGGAGTGCAAACCGCACTTCTCTAGACCAGACAAGGCCCACCTGGTAAAGGCTTCCTGGCCCTTTGAACGCTTGAGCATCGATTTCAAAGGGCCACTCCCCTCGACCAATCGAAATGTGTACTTTCTTAACGTCATCGACGAATTCTCCTGCATCCCCTTTGCTATCCCGTGCCCCGATATGACCTCCCACACAGTCATCAGAGCCCTGCACAGTATCTTCACCCTGTTCGGTTTCCCCAGCTACGTACACAGCGACCGGGGTTCGTCCTTCATGAGCGACGAGCTGCGTCAGTATCTGCTCGACAAGGGCATCGCCTCGAGCACTACCAGCTACAACCCCAGGGGGAACGGGCAGGTGGAGAGGGAGAATGCGACGGTCTGGAAGACCGTCCTACTGACCCTCCGGACCAGGAATCTCCCGACTTCCCATTGGCAGGAGGCCCTCCCCAACGCGCTCTATGCAATTAGGTCCCTCTAATGCACCGCCACCAACCAGACCCCTCACGAACGACTATTTGCTTTCTCTAGGGGCACTACCACGGGGGCTTCGCTCCCATCCTGGTTGTGGACACCGGGCCCGGTTCTCCTCCGGAAGCACGTCCGGACACATAAAACGGACCCGCTAGTAGAGAGAGTAGAGAGAGAGTCAGGACACCGTTTCCCTCCGAGACCTGGCGCCTGCAGGATCCACCACCACCGCCGAAGTACCCCTCTCACTATACCCCACCCAACCCCCCACGCCCTGTGCCCCCGCGCCTATAGGTTTCCTGCCTACGCTCGGCGTCCCCGCACCTATAGGTTTCCTGCGCCCCCTGTCGCCCGTCACACCGGTCAGGAATGAAGCTCAGGCCGAAACACCCCCGGAGTCCACCCTCATACCCACACCGATCGTCACCACCCAGCCACCCGAAGAGGCTGCAACCCCGGTGCTCTGCCGATCCCAAAGGACGACTCGGCCACCGGACCGGCTCAACTTGTAGACTCGTCACCTCCGCCGGACTTGATTTTTTTTACAGGGGGTGAATGTGGTGAATTCATACTGTATTGTAATTCACACTGTATTGCATTGCATTGTATTGTGTCCTTGTGGGATCTGTATGTGAGCCGTTGCGCGGCTCTGCCCATAGGGAGAGATGAGGAGCTTGTACAGTGCTCCACCCTTGGCTCCGCCCATGGCCCCATCCACTACGGGAAGTATAAGGTGCTGCAGCCATGAGTCTGCCCTCAGTTCTTCTGGTCGCAGGCAGGCTCAGTTGTAAGACTATTAAAACCACAGTTTAAAACCAATCGTGTCTCTAGTGAATTGATGGTCACATCACTGACCTTCCCAACCCAAGGTCCATCTTCATGACCCACTGCCCGAACTTCGCGACTGACTTTTTTGCTTACGTTTAATGCGACAGGTGAGCCAGCGTAGTTCTCAAAATCTCACTTATTTTGTCATTCAATGTTACATTTCTGCTAAGGGTTTCAGCTAATAATTTAAGTTCTTGCTGCATCCTTTGAAAAAATCAAGAGGTTTGTCCTCGAACTCACCATGCTTTTGAAGTTTTGAGGCTTTAATTTTTCATTTGTCAGTAATTCCCTGCACATAATGCAGGTGGGCTTTGCATCCTGATTTGCATTGGCACAATTAATAAAGCCACTCCTCAAGAAATTATCTTTATACTGCTGGAGTCCCGATTTCAGCTTTTTCTTAATGGGTTGTTCATCAGAGGCCCTAGAACTCACACCAGCACTACCTTGTCTGTCGTGGATCCTCCTGATAAGCTTTCTCCAGCTCATTTAGTTCTGAGATCCTGGCCTATTTGTGTCTCTGGTCCTCTCTTCCTTATTACAAAATGATCTATCTTCAGTTCTTCTCACAGTCCTGTCGCTTGCTTGCTGGCAGCTTCAAAATGAAGGACTCTCTCCTCCGTGATTTCACAGCCAAACACAGAACATAGAACATAGAACATAGAACAGTACAGCACAGAACTGGCCCTTCGGCAACATGGATCGCGAAATGTCAGTATATGTGCCAGGTGTATGAGATGCTGCTCTCTCACCACTTCTGGCGAGAAGACTGCCGTTTTCAATAAGAAATTTGGTCCTGGGACAGCGCGCTGTCCAAGTACCGTCTCGCCCTTCTGTCTGCATGCTGATGTCAGGAGGAGATGGTACTGGGACAGCGCGCTGATGTCAGGAGGAGACGGTACTGGGACAGCGCGCTGATGTCAGGAGGAGACGGTACTGGGACAGCGCGCTGATGTCAGGGCAAGATGGTACTGGGACAGCTCGCTGATGTCAGGAGGAGACGGTACTGGGACAGCGCGCTGATGTCAGGAGGAGATGGTACTGGGACAGCGTGCTGATGTCGGGAGGAGATGGCACTGGGACAGCTCGCTGATGTCAGGAGGAGATGGTACTGGGACAGCGCGCTGATGTCAGGAGGAGACAGTACTGGGACAGCGCGCTGATGTCAGGAGGAGACGGTACTGGGACAGCGCGCTGATGTCAGGGCAAGATGGTACTGGGACAGCTCGCTGATGTCAGGAGGAGACGGTACTGGGACAGCGTGCTGATGTCAGGAGGAGACGGTACTGGGATAGCGCACTGACGTCAGGAGGAGACGGTACTGGGACAGCGTGCTGATGTCAGGAGGAGACGGTACCGGGACAGCATGCTGACTCCAGGGCGAGACAGTACTGGGACAGCGCACTGACATCAGGAAGAGACAGTACTGGGACAGCGCCCTGACTCCAGGAGGAGACGGTAATGGGACTGTGCACTGACATCAAGAAGAAACGGTACTAGGACAGCGTGCTGATGTCAGAGGGAGACAGTACTGGGACAGCACGTGACTCCAGGGCAGACCATGTTATCCATTAATCCTGACCTTGATGCTGTCCATTCATGTTCAGTGACTCACAACATGCAGGTCCCACCTCGCTTCTCTTCTCTAAAGTTTGTGGCTTGTAAGACCTGAGCGGTTGGCTGTGTGAATGAGATTAAAGGGGAGGGGTTCTCCGTTCGCTGACACCAAAATCGGGAAACGCGATTGGGCGGAGAATCGGTTCCGACACCAAAATTGTGGTGGGCACTGATTTGATGCCAAATCGCGATTCTCCATCACCTCGATAGTGGCGTCAATACAGTCCGTACAGCACGTACCGTTCACCATTTGCATGTCATTAGCGGGCCAGACACGATATTCCCCGGGGCCTCCACGATTCTCCGCCTCCGTTGGGCTGAGTTCCCAACGGCGCAGTTCACTTGTGCTTTTAAAAACTGTGAAACCAGCGTTGTAGCTGATGAGGGAGAGAGAGGAGGTAGGACACAGAGAGGGGCGACTGTGGGCTGCCGGGCTAGACACTGGCCAGACTGGCTAGGATAGGGGTAGGGTGCTATTGCTGCAGCTTGCAAGGTAGCCGCCTTGCTGTGCACCCCACTGAGCACCCGCCTTGGCCACTGGTTCTGCAGAGTGACACCGGCCGTATGTGTGCACCCACCTCCCCACCTCCGCCATAATGCCCTCCCACTCTGCTGCCACCCACCAGCAGGGCATCACACGGCCTATTCAAGGGCAGTGGCAGCAGATGGTATCCCTGGCAGCAGGGATGGACACCAGGGCCAGAGGTGCCCCACGGTGCCGAGCAACAATGGGGTCAGGGGTGCGGAGATGGGGCCGGGGTGGGGGGAACCTACAAGGCAGAACCTTCAGTGCCAAACGGAGGCCATCATGTAGTCCGGTGGACCTGGTTGGGCATGAGGGTTTAGCACCAAGCTAACATGTCGGCCTTTCACCCCCTGCAGACAATGGATATTGGATTTCAACCAGCAATGGTGGCCTTCCTGCTTGTCGCTGCAGACCTGGGTGATGTCATGCCACTGTATGAGCTGGAGCTGCTTGAGGGGGAGGAGGAAGCTGCAGCAGTGAAGCAGGTCCCAGAGGAACAGGAGGTAGCCACCCAGGACGGAGAACCGAAAGCCCAAGAGGCCGAGGAGGAGGAGGTGCCAAGGAGGCTCCGTATGAGGCCTCATGTGTACCGGAAACACCTGTCAGTCGAGGACCTACTGGACCGGGCATGTCTTTGAAGACTCTAGCTCAGCAGGGAGACAATGCGAGATATCTGCCAGATCATGGCACACCTGGCACCGTGGGAGAGGACACCCGTTCCTGGGGGCTGTCAAGGTGATGGTCGCCCAAAACCTTTCTGCAACGGGTCCTTCAGGAGGCAAGTCTGGGATCTCACAGACCCCAGTGCATCTGCGCCATCACGGAGCCCCTTTATGCCCAGTTGGCTCAATACATCCATTTCAATGTGAACCGAGCCCACCTGGATTCCCCAGAAACGGGGTTCGCCACCATCGCCGACATGTCCCGGGTCCAGGGATTGATTGATCGATGGGATGCATGTCACCGTACAAGCACCTGCAGAGGACAGGCCGCCCTACACAAACCGAAAGGAGTTCCACTCGATGAACATGCAGCTGGTGTGTGACCATCAGCTGTGCATCAGTGCCGATACCCGGGCAGTGTGCACGACGCCTTCATCTTGGCACACTCAACGATTCTTGAAATGTTCGAGACGCCTTCCCAGCTGGGAGGTTGGCTCCTGGGCGACAAGGGCTATCCACTACAGGCATGGCTGATGACATCTATCCAAATGCCACAGATCGACGCCGAGACCCGCTACAACGACGCCCATTCAGCAACCAGGGGCATGATTGAGCAGCGTGTTGGGCTCCTGAAGATGTGGTTCAGGTGCCTGGACTGTTCTGGAGGGTCTCCAGTATGATGTTCAGAGGATCACCGCATTGAGGTGGCCTGCTGCATCCTCCACAACGTCGCCCAGCAGACGGGCGATGTGCTGGAGGAGGAGGATGAACGCCAGGCCTCGTCTGACGAGGAGGATGCAGGAGAGGAGGGGGGTGGGCAGGACATGGGGCCCAGGGTGGCACGATAGGTCGTACAACACCTGCTTCAGGGCCAACATGCACAGGACGCTCCGATTGCTTCTAAGTTCTCCGAGTTCATGGATGGAACTGGCCAGGGGCACAGACACCGCAACCCACCCCCACAGCCCCCCTCACCCCTAGCCTGCAACCCCCTGTGTGATACATACCTGCCGCACTTTGGGATGGGTTGGCAGTAACACTTGGTCTGGTCCATGGCATGGAGGATGATGACAACCTGCTCTGCAATGAGCTCTGGTGCTCCGCATCATTTGACAACATCTGACTCCTGCCCCGTAGCACCTTCCACCGTCCACCTGCGATATCCCTACATGCGAGTTGGCCATTCCATCACATGGTGCCATCAAATCCCTGGGGTAATGGTGGTGGGGACGGTCGGGGGAGAGGGTGTGAAGCCCTGGCCACCCACAATATCTGCCCATTCCCCTCCCATCACTGCACCCTTCTGTGGCCAGCCCAGACCAGCCCACCCCTCACACGCATCTGACAGAACACCGAGACAGATTGTAACAGTGTGAACATGTGTTTAATGTGACAACATATATACAGATTTGTGCCCTAGCCCCTATAACTAAACTGTGCCCTGCACCTGTGCCAACGTAACTGGTGTCTAACTTTCTGACCCCAGGGGCCCCAATGCTATGTCTTGGTGGATCCGCAGCCAGTACATCTGGGGTGGAGGCGGCCTGATGTGATTCCAGCCCTGCGACCTGCATCCCCGTTGGCAGGCATCTCCTGGGTGACCAGGCCTGGATGGGCCCGGCTACTGCTCGGATGTCCGAAGTAGCGTGGTGCTGTCCTGTTCTGCCCGCTGCCCAGCAGATGTGCCAGGGATAGGAGTGGGGTTGAGGGGAAGGGGGGAGGGGGGGGGGAATGCGAGGTGCTATGGTGTTCCAGCATCTCTCCTGCGGGAGTCACCGGCACAGGCCCCATCTCCCCCTTCTGCCTCGGGTTGCCTGATGGCCCCTGGGCTACTCCATGGGACGGAAGTGCGAGCAGAGTTATCCCCTAAGGCTCCCCCGCCACTTGGCACTACCAGTCCTGGAGGCCCGCTCTGGTCTCACCAGGGTCTGCACACTCACGGCCATGGAGCACAGGGAGTGGACCATCTCCGTCTGGGAATGCGCCACATCACCCATTGACTGTGCCACCACCTTCTGTGTCTGTGTCACATCAGCCAGTGACTGTGTAGACTCCCTCTGGGATTGGGCCAACTCCCTCTGTGTCTGTGCCACATCAGCCAGTGCCTGGGCAATGCTGCCGATGTTCCCAGCCATGGCCACGCTCAGAAGTGCTGCTGTGATGTACAGGTGGCTCTGGCACATGGCTGCCTGTGAGGTGACAACCCTGTCCTGGGCCTTAGCCAGCGCCTGCACAGCTAAGGCCCCAGGCCTTGGACATGCTGATTCATAGCTGAAACCATCGTCCCTAATGTCTCCATCACGGACGCCACACGTGCTGTGTTGGACGAGTGGCACGCATGGTCAGGATCACCTCCTGTTCCTGAATGTCCTCCAACTACACCCGCAGGTCATGGATGCTGGCTGACAACCCCTCATGTAGCCCCTGGCACTGCGACTGCATCTCCACAATCGATGGGACTGTCAGTTCCACAGGCCCAAAACCTGTATGGATGGCAGTTAGTCCCTGGGGTGGGCCAATCCTCCGCCTGATGTACCGGAGCTGCTGTGTGGTGCGCATCAGATATTGTCCCAGGAGCCCCTTCACTAAAGTGCCCAACCTGAGGTGAATGTCTCTGGGTTGGTGGAGGGTGCTGGAGACAGCTGCGATGGGAAATCTGTGCCAACATCGAGCTTTGATTTCAGACTATCAGACTAGTCCTTGACCAAGTGGCAGTTCGGGGGTATTTTAAAGGGTAAAAGCACAAGGGAAGCTTTAGGTTGAGGTGTGGACATTTGTCCTCTCCAGTGCAATTGAGAGATGCATGCTTACACCTTCTGCAGCAACTCACAGCAAGTTGGTGGATGAGAGTGAATGGCTTGTGTGAGATGCCTTAGATTGGAACACACCGTCATCTACAATGGTTCTTGCCCCGCCTTTAGCTCCTGCCACCATGTAGCTGCACAAATTATTGCCCAAACTATCTCAACAGTAAAGCTGAGGACATGCAAGTGTACCAGTCCCCCATCGGTTAGATGCTCTTGCCTCCAATTATGCACCACCTTGGGCTGAATGAGAGAGGGAAGTGTGAAAGTGACTTTAATGCATTGTGTTTGGGTGATGTGGCCTGACACAGTTGAATAGCTGGAAGAGTGCACAGGTTTTGAGATGTGAATGTGAGGTTTACAGAATTACTATGTGTGTGAAGGTGAGGCGAAGCTATGAATGGTACTTGATGGAGACTGTTGGTAGGTAAGTGATGAAGAAGTGGTAAATGGAGCATTATGTTAGGCTAGTGATGCATTTGTAAGGATAAGATGTGTGATGATGCATTCATTAACCGTCACTATTTGTATGAGGTAATTGAACATTCTGTGCCACTGCTTCGAGGTCTTTGGTCTAAATTGCTGACAGTGATCGTACCACTAGCCACTCCCACTGTCTCCACAATGTCTGTTTTTGGAAGGCCTCGAGGCCCCCTGAGTGAAGAGGACCTCTCTCCTACTGTCTACCCCCGGCCCCCAGCACTGCATCGAGAAACCTTGGGTCATGCTTTCAAGCCAATTTGAATCCTCTTCTTGCTCAGAGATTCCTCTTTAATCAGTTCCAGTGCCTGCTCCAGCCAAAATGCACTTCCCCTTTAAAAGGTTGAGATTGGCTTTACGCAGTTTAGCTCGCTTTAAGTTGTTCTAGACTTGCACGAACATGGGTCCCCTGAGGTGTGCAGTCAAACAGCAGTGGGCTCACCACTGGGCTGTATGCCATCATCAAATAAATCAGCAGGCAGCACAAGGTTTGCCTGCTGCCTACCTTGCCACATGTGTACGCAGGTTAAACACACATGATCCCTGTATTGGATTTCTAGCCAATTATACTCCCATATATCCAAAGTCACTTCAAGCTCCCAATATACTTAGAAATACCTGTAGGTTGATGATTGATTTAATGTTTTATGATTCCTTACATATCTTACCTAGACTGCAACAGAATAAATGAGATATTCATTTGTGATAAAATCACTAATGGCTTCAATTTACTACAAGGCCATTCATAACATTAACTTTTTTTCCGAAGTATTTACTCAAATGCTTCTCAAAACAATATTGCTAAATTAGGAAATTCAAGCACAAAACTGCAGATTTAGCTCCTTATTAAATAATCTTCATGGTCACAAGCAGGCTTACATTAACAATGCAATGAAGTTACTGTGAAAAGCCCCTAGTCGCCACATTCCGGTGCCTGTTCGGGTACTGTAGCCACCTGGGGTGACCACTGCCCAACACAAAATGGAAGATTGCAAGGAATGCAGGGAAAATGGACTTGTTGCAAAAGCAAGCAGCTTGCAAAGCGCTTGTGTATTCTGGCTACTGCAGAAACCAGTTCTGAATGCTGCAGAAACCAGACAGCACTGTGAAAGAAAACAAGTTAACATACTAATGAGGCGATACCGGGCGATCCCCAGGTACAATGGAAACAAGTTAACACACATCGATACATTAAATGGAAGGCCAGATTTCTCGGCGCCAAAAGAAGTCCAAAACAATAAGTCCCAAGAACCGCACAGGGATCGAGGAACTGCCCCGTTATTGGGGAATTCAAATCAATCGATTGGGAAGAGACCCAATTGATTGCGAGTGAATAGAGGTATAAGACAGAGACCCCGACCCCAGCTCTCTCTCTCTGCCAGCCTCTCCTTGACCAGCCAGCCCTCCCAGCAGAACACCGTTGCAGCAGAAGAACCTTGAGGAGGAGAGGTCTGGACAGCAGCCGCCAACACGTAAGTGTCATACAACGCACGCTACGAGAGTAGACACTCCTGACCCCCTTTAGTCCATAACTACTGGAAGCCTGCGGACCCAGGACAAAGCTAGAGGCCGTTGTTCCCTGATCCGGCAGTCCCCTTATCCAGATAAGTATTTGGCCTATTAGTGGTAGGACTAGCCTAGTCTTATAGTTTTATATGCATGATTAGTAGATTACTGTAATATAATAAACGTGTCTTGTTTGAACTTACTAACTGGTGTATGGATTTATTGCTTTGAACTTGAAACTTGTGGCGGTATCTTAACGATACCTGGTGACTCCAAAGCTAAGGAACGAAACAGAGCCAAATTGAGTGTTAAGCACACACACCCAGAACGAGCAACAGTACACAGAGGGAGAATTCAGAATGTCCAAATTACCTAATAAGCACGTCGTTCGGGACTTGTGGGAGGAAACCAGAGCACCCGGAGGAAACCCACTCAGACACAGGGAGAACGTGCAGACTCTGCACAGACAGTGACCCAAGCCGGGAATCGAACCTGTGACGCTGGTGCTGTGGAGCACCAGTGCCAACCATTATGCTACTGAGCCGCCATTTATTCTTGGTGTTCTTGTGAACACTATATTGTTTTATAGGAAGACAGTTGCTGGGTGTCGAAGTGGCCATGTTGGGCCTAGACTTGTGACAGACACAAGCCTGATATTCACAGTGAAAGTGGAAAGACCATTCACCCCCCTCTCACATTGCCGTCCCCTCTCGCCCCGATTTCTATTCTGCTTCTCAGGTGGGAAAAAGCAGTAACCAATTCAGAGTTAGAATGCAACACTCACTGCACCCTTCCCTGCCATCATCCTGCACCGGGTCGGAGAATCTCCAGGGGGAGGCACGAGTCGCCCCACTGCCCCGACGCCAGCTGCCCTATTCTCCGCCGCCGTTTTACGGGTGCTGGCGGGATTCCCACCACGCCGGTCGGGGGGCGTTGATAGCGGCCCCCCGGTGATACTCCGTGCCCCGATGGGCCGAGTGGTTGTAAAGTTTTGCCCAGTCCCGCCGGCGTGAATTACTCACCCCAAGCACGGCAGGACCTGGCAGGTAAGTGTGCGGGGGCGGTCCCGGGAGGGGCCCCCATGGTGGCCTGACCCACAATTGAGGCGTACCAATCTGCGAGCGGGCTGGTTCCGTGGGGGGCCATCTTTCCTCTGTGGTGGGCTCCTGTAGGCCCCCGCCATATTGCCCGGGGGGCCGCGCCGCGAAGGGAACCCCCGCGCATGCGCGGAAATACGTCAGCCGGTCTACGCATGCGCGGAAAAAAGCTGGCCAGTCCGCGTTATCAGGAGATCACTCCAGTCGTTCCACGCATGCGTGAACTTGCATCAGCCCTTCGGTGTCGGCTGGAGCGGCGCCAACCCCTCCGGTGTCAACCTAGCCTTCGAGAAATTGGAGAATTCCTTACTTTCTGGGGCTGTTGACGCCGGAATGGTTGGCGCCGGTTTTGCCTTCGGCGTGGGGACATATTTTCGGAGAATCCCGCCCACAGTCTCTGTATGTGTGCAGTGAATATGTTGCAGCATCATAAACTATGCACATGTACATCACGGTCCGTGCAAAGGAATTGGGAGATTTGGCAACTTTCTTGCATCATTTGAAGTAAATATCTAACATACACCAGAGATTTGTTTTTCATCTTATGTTCCTTAGTTGAAGCTTGTAGACTCAGCATGAAATCTTTGTTATAATCTTTCATAGTCAAGGCATAGCAAGTATATTAAACCGTTGTAACTCTCAGGTAACATAATCAATACAAAACCAAAAGTTGGCAGGGTAACAGAAAGTAACCATAAGCCAGAACAAAGTTGGTTCATTCAGAGGTGCATTGGGCCTCTTATGTTTTGCTTGGAAAAGGGGAGATGTAAAAGCTCTCAGCATCGGCAACCGCATCAGCAACACCTTTGAATCTATCAAACATGTTGGTCATTTGAAAGGAAAGTGCCAATGATCTCAATTTGCTATTTCACAGGTATATGAAATGAAATTTGCTTATTGTCACGAGTAAGCTTCAATGAAGTTACTGTGAAAAGCCCCTAGTTGCCACATTCCGGCGCCTGTCCGGGGAGGCTGGTACGGGAATCGAACCGTGCTGCTGGCCTGCTTGGTCTGCTTTAAAAGCCAGCGATTTAGTCCAGTGAGCTAAACCAGCCCCCTGTCCTAAACCTGGCACCATTGGTTGAGGTATTGCATTCCATTCATACACCTGTGGCATTTTGGAATTTATCCCAATGGCATGGGGTAATGCCACAGAAATCTGAAACATATTATCCCAAATTCTAATAGCACTGGAGGAAACTGTATGTGATGGATAGACTATAATAAAGGTTCATTTTTGGCTTGCGCTAGAAGAGCCGGAAATGACAAACGGTTTACCAAATGCTATGGGCTAGTCAAAGTTGCTGAAATGATGTGGAGATGCCAGCGTTGGACTGGGGTGGACACAGTAAGAAGTCTTACAACACCAGGTTAAAGTCCAACAGGTTTATTTGGAATCACTAACTTTCGGAGCGCAGCTCCTTCCTCAGGTGAGTGAAGAGGTAGGTTTCACAATCACAGCATATATAGACAAGGCCAATGATGCAAGACGATACTTTGAATGCGAGTCTTTGCAGGTAATTAAGTCTTTACAGGTCCAGATGGTGTGACTGGAGAGAGGGATAATCACAGGTTAAAGAGGTTTGAATTGTGTCAAACCAGGACAGTTGGTGGATTTCGCAAGCCCAGGCCAGATGGTGAGAGGTTAAATGTAGTTACATGTAGTGAGACATGAATCCAAGGTCCCAGTTGAGGCCATACTCATGCGTGCGAAACTTGGCTATCAGTTTCTGCTCAGCGATTCTGCGTTGTCGCGCATCCTGAAGGCCGACTTGGAGAATGCTTACCCAAAGATCAGAGGCTGAATGCCTTTGACTGCTGAAGTGTTCCCCAGCTGGAAGGGAACATTCCTGACTGGCGATTGTCACGCGATGTCCGTTCATCCATTGTTGCAGCGTCTCTATGGTCTCGCCAATGTACCAGGCCTCGGAAAGTTGTTGAAGTCTTTCTTTCTCCATAGATTGCCATACAACCTGCTGTTTTTCATTCAAACACCCATACATTTTGTCTGCTTAAGTTAGAAACTTATCTTTGGTCTGGAAGATTTGTCTGCACACAAATTTACACCCACTGTCTCAAATAAAGCTTAGTATTAAAATAAAGAAAGACCCACTTAACATGTTACTATAGATCTATTTTATCAAATCTAAATGTATGACAATGACTGTGCAGATGTTATGGGTATTTTAATCCCCAGAAATCGGTGGGTTTGGATTGGGTGGGGGGTTAAGGTTACAGAGTGAATCCTGACTGCATCCTTATTCTGATCCATTTTTCAGTTTCAAAGAAGAAGGGACATGGCGGGAGTAATATGGGTTGTGGAGCCACTGGTTCTATCCACTGTTTTTGACTTAACCCTGGAGGCCAGGTTTTCTGGGCTAAAGGAAGGTCAGGGATGTTGCACCCAACAAGAGCCTTTACACATACCTGCTTGAACAAGCATACCAGCCTTGACAACATCCCGCTATTTGGCACACCCAACCATTTGGATCTCTCCCCAACCTCCCCACCCAAAGACTTCCAACCTGCCCCACAAGCTCCCTTATTGAAGCCTCTGACTTCTCCCCACCTCGTCCGCCAAAGCATTCAACCTCCCCAGTGTTCTCCCGCTGAGACATCTGAACTCATTTACACTGGGCTCTGGTCCATCAGACCTTCTAGTTAAAGATAAAGGATGCAATGTAACAGAGAAACTTCAAAGTGTCATTTTGGGCACGATTGGTGGGGTGTTTCTCAGTGGCTGCGTTTGTGAGATCGTGGCCCGTATTTAAAAACACTTTGTGGAATTAGCCCCCATGGGTTTCTCGCCATTACTGGCTGTCTCGCTGTCTGATTCGCAAGCCTTGCGCCTCAACGTCTTGGCATCAACAAGAGGAATTGCTTTTAAGCGCTCCCTCACTAATCACTCCCAGTCAACACACCAGCATGGCAAAGCGCAGACCTGCTACTCATTTTGATGATGTCCATCTGACCAGGCTTCCTGATGCCCTCAATGAGAGACAGGACATCCTGCTCAGCCAAAAGGATTGGAGTGCCAACAGCAGGGCCATCAATACCACCTGGGAGACAATGGCAGCGGCTGCCAATGCGGGCAGCCTGCCCAGGAGGTCCAGCGTCCAATGTTGGAAGAAGACCAATTACCTCCACCAAGCTGCAAGGGTATGTTACCACCTGGCATCTCCTGGCATCAGCTGTGCCTGTCACCCCTCAAATTCAAAACCTCCCAACCCCCAAGACCCACAGATCACTGGCTGACATTTTGCACCCTATCCACATCTGATCTTCGTGCTTGTTCCCCAGAACCGCCTGACACCCAGCAGCACAACCCCTTTATGTCCAGGTGCGGTGCCTGTTATGTTCTGTGTTGTGGCCGTAGTACAGACTGTCATGACTGTCGCTTTAAGAAATGGTTAACTGCTCATGTTACTGCAGTGACGTCAGAGTGTGGGTGGAGCTGAGCTCTGGTTCTGCTTTTTAGTTTTGCTTAGAGAAAAAGCTTGGAGGTGTCTGGGTTTTCCAGTGAGTTGCAGCTGAAATTAAACAAAGAGATGTACTGTTGATCTCTGCCATCCAAAGACTATTTCTGGATCATTTGGTGAATTCAGAATTCTAAATGTTCTCAATAGTGAATGTGAACCTAATGTGCTTCTGTTTAAAGGTTAATTAAGTCTTTTGGATGTTAAAAGGACAGCTTAAAGGATTACTTAGTGTTGTAGTCTTTGGGGGTTATCTTTGAATTAATGGTTGCTAAGATATTCAGTGTTTGTTTTAAAAAGGTTAACTTGAGTTCATAGAATAAACATTGTTTTCTTTATAAAATACTTGTCCATTTCTGCTGTACCACACCTGTAGAGTGGGCCATGTGCTCCCCATACCACAATCTATTAAAAGTTGGGGGTCAGGTGAACTCCATGATACACTTTGGGGTTCTCTAAACCCTGGCCCATAACAAGACGCACACAGAACATCTAGTTTTTTGACTATTAAGATAACTTATTAACAAGATCAACACGTGGAAGTTTAATCAACAAACTATAATACAAATGATAACTGATAATTGAATTCTCCTGGAGTTACTTCTAATGTGATGGTCCTCTAGCACGACTTACGACCAACTGCCGGATCTCTCCAGTCATATGGTGGATCTCTATCATCACCTGCTTGTCGGAAGTCAGACCAATACTATATACATTGATAGTTAACGATATACATTTATTTGCAGATGCATATCACCACATCCCCCTTCCTTTGGAAGTGTTATCATTTTCAAATATAACTGTGCTTTAAAAAACATGATATGCCTGATAACTTTAGACATGTACATTACAGAATTCATTACAAGTTCAGTCTGTCAGGTTTATGACCTAACCTGGTTGATCTCCTGAGCACTAGCTGAGTAGGCAATCGTGTTCCACCTTATAGTTGGTGTTCTGCTTGCTCTGCATTTATTGCTATGGATGGTTCTCTGATGGTTGGCTCTGATGTGTGGTCTGTATCCTCTTCAAGTGTTTTGGGATTACATACCAAATCTTCTGTTGGACTCAAACTGAAGAGATGTTGAACTTTCAACAGCGCGCTTTGGTTTCTTTGCAAGACTGAGCTGGTCTCAGTGATGATGAGAACTGAATATGGACCTGCCTGTTGCAGTACCTGTGCAAGCCTTACCCATCCGTTTGCATTGGCATCCTCCAATCTAACAGTGCCACCTGGATGCAGTGGCTGGAGCTTCCTTGCGGCTCACAGTAGCTCACTGGTTAACTGTTGCTTCACAGTGCCAAGGTCCCAGGTTCGATTCCCGGCTTGGGTCACTGTCTGTGTGGAGTCTGCACGTTCTCCCTGTGTATGCGTAGGATTCCTCCGGGTGCTCCGGTTTCCTCCCACAAGTCCTGAACGACGTGCTTGTTCGGTGAATAGGACATTTTGAATTCTCCCTCCGTGTACCCGAACAGGCACCGGAATGTGGCGACTAGGGACTTTTCACAGATACTTCATTGCAATGTTATTATCTTGTCCGGTTTCCTCTGGGTACTCGGTTTCCTCCCACAATTTCCAAAAGATGTGCTGTTAGGTAATTTGGACATTCTGAATTCTCCCTGTGTACCCGACCAGGCGCTGGAATGTGGCGACTAGGAGATTTTCACAATAACTTCATTGCAGCGTTAATGTAAGCCTACTTGTGACAATAATAAAGATTATTATTATCAATATTATTAAAACCCTTTCTGCCTCCTTTTTTGAAGAAGCAGTTTCTGCTCCAGTCCTCAGTCCACAGGGTGAGTTGCAATGGAAGGCAGGGTCATTCGCAGCTGTCTATTCATTAGCAGCTGTGCTGGTAACAGCTCATTAACAAATGGAGCTGAGCGATAACTCAAAAGTACCAGATTAATCTCTTCCTGGCTGTCAATGACTTATTTTAGCAGCTACTTGACAATGTGCACACCTTTTTCTCCTTTGTCATTTGCCTGAGGATATAAGGGACTTGAAGTAATGTGCTTCAAGTCAGAATGACGGGCGAACTCAGCCCACTCAGTTTTTGAAACTGGGGCCACTGTCAGTCATGACAGTGTTTGGTATGCCATGCCAGGCAAAAATCTCTTGAGCATGTTGGATAACACACCAAGCAGTCGAGTTCACTAACTGTGCCACCTCCGGATAATTAGAGAAGTAATCAATAAACAAAAGATAGTCTTTTTCCATTGAAGTCAAAAATATCCATACCCACCTTCTGCCAAGGAGCTGTGATGATTTCACTCATGTGCATCAGCACTTTGATCTGTTTGCACTGGAACATTTTCACAGTTTTATCCACCATGTCTTGGGTGATGCCTGGCCAATAAAATGTATCCCTGGCCCTGTGCTTGCACTTCTCAATGCCCGGGAGTCTTTCATGGAGATTTTTGAGCATGAGCGGCCTCAAGGAATGCGGAATCACAATCCTGTGCTGTCACAGTAGAAATCCATTCGCTTCACTCAACTGTGCCCTCACATTGTAGTAACCCGAGCAGGAACCCTTAGGCCAACCCTCGTGGAGATTCATTATTACTTTCTGTAGAACTATGCCCTTGGTTGTTTCTTCCTTTATTAGGCACGACTTCACATCAGAGACTGGAAGAGACGCAGCGACATGATTGACATGGACTTGCGCATCTTTAATGCCTGTGGCTCAGGAAGGCGTGTCAGCGACAGTGAAATGCTGGCCTGGAGTGCAGATTAGGTGGATATCATAGCGCTAGAGCTGTGTTTTTCAAACTTTTTTTCCAGCGACCCATTTTTACCAACCGGCCAACCTTCGGGACCCACACCGGTCGACCTTCACGACCCACATCGGTCGACCTTCACGACCCACCCCAGCCGACCTTTGCGGACCACACCAGCCAACCTTTGCGGCCCACGCCGGCCGACCTTCGCAATCCACCATTTTCTCTTACCTTGTTTGCCTGCTGACAAAATGGAGGAATTGCAATCGCACCCAAAGCACGTGATGTCAATGTTCGGGGGGAGTGACCTGCACTTTGCCTCCCTTCAGGCAGGAACATTACATAGGATTTAAAAAAAAATCTTCCGCAGCAGCCGGCTTTTAACCTTTTGTTGTATTCCCAATTCTAACCTCTTGTGCATTATTTCCTTTGCTCTACAATTGGCGGCTGTACTGTCGGCTACTATTGCCCTAAACTCTGGAAAATCTTCCTTAAACCACTCTGCCTCTTTAGTTCTCTCTCTCTCACTTCCTTTAAGCCTCTCCGTCCGTCGCGGCGCTCCCGATTGCGCATATTCGCTCGCAACAGCCGCAGCAGCCGGCTTTTAACAATGCCGGCTGCGAGTGGCATTCAAAAAGGCCGTGACCCCATTTAAAAAATGCGGCCACACTGCGCATGCTTGCCCGCTCATCGGTGTGCATGTGCAAACATCTGTGCATACACACCGATCAGCGGGCACGCATGCGCAGTGCGGGCACATTTTGTTAATATGGTTGCATCCTTTTTGAAGGCCGCTCACAGCCAGCATTGTTAAAAGCCAGCTGCTGCAGCGGTTACATGTGAAGTGCGCAATCGGGAGCGCCGCGACGGACGGCTCCGCGACCCTCCCAATACCCGCCCACCACCCACCTGCGGGTCGTGACCCCGACTTTGAAAATGCCTGCGCTAGAGCAACATCATCATACACTGGATCCTAGGGGTCATGTCACATAAGTTCTGATCTACAATGGAGACGGGTGGCCTGTGGTCAGTCTCCACAAGTAATGTTGGAAGACTGTACACATGATGGTGGAACTTGTACAAACCATTGACTAACCCAAGACATTCTTTTTCAATCTGCGCATATCTGCACTCCATCTCCGACATTGCTCTGGGTGTGTCTGCCACAGGCAGCCAGTTGTCGTCTGCACCCTGCTGCAGTAACACTGCTCTTAGGCCATCCTTAGACTCATCAGTTGAAATTTTGGTCTTTTTGGCAGGGTCAATAAACGCTAGCACTGGTGCTGTAGTCAACGATATGCACAATGCTTGCCACTCCTGCTCATGTCTGCGGGACCATTAAAACACTATGTCCTTTTTTATCATATCTCAGAGGTGAGAGGCTTTAGATGCCAGGGTGGGAATAAGCTTGCCAACAAAGTTGATCATCCATAGTACAGTATCTGTAGGATGCTTTTTTATCTGCGGGACGTGACATCATCAAAATAGCCTTTATCTTCTCATTATCCAACTGCACACCTTGGGCAGAGAGATTGCCCCCCAAGAAGGTGATGCTGTCAACCCCAATTTGACATTTTGCATTATTAAGCTTCAGAACATTTTTCTTTATCCTTTGTAAGAGAAGTCTTCGGCCACACTTGTCGCGTATGGACCCCCAGATTATTATGTCATCCACATAGACCCGGCGCATGGTAACCATTTGACTATGTGCTCCATGGCACGTTGGAAGATCTCTGATGCAGATATTATGGCGAATGGCATCCTCAGGAAACAATAGCGCCCAAAGGGTATGTTAAATGTGCACAGGTTTGTGCTCAGTTTGTCCAGCTTGAGCTGCCAGAAGCCCTGTGATGCGTCCAGCTTGCTGAAACTTGTCACTCCAGCCATCTCGCAGTGATCTCCTCCCTCTTCAGAATCAGGTGGTGCTTTCTGTTGATGTTAATGTCAGGCCTTTGGAGTCCATGCATATCCAAAGGGCATTGTTCTGCTTTTTAACGCACACCATAGCGTTAACCTAGTCGGTAGGTTCCTCTGTGCATTTGATAACTCCTAGAGCCATCATTCTGTCCAACTCAGCCTGCAGTTTGTCCTTCAGTGGAGCAGGTACACTCCTCGGCGCCTGTTCAACTGGCTTCGCGTTCTCCTTCAAATGGATGCGGTACGTGAACGGCAGAGTGCCAAAGCCTTGAAATATCTCTGGCTATTTATTCGGACTACTCATGTCCTGAGTCAAAATCATATCCACAGCAGCCAGGTCGTTGATGCATATCTCATTAATTAAGTTAACTGGACCTGTTTGGTCCACTGTTGGACGTGAGAGATATCGCCGAGCAAAGTGATTTGTTCTTCCATACTTGTACCACACCTTTGCAAATGTGGGACATTGCCGTGGCAAATGTCGATTGCCGCATTGCTGGCACAAAACGGCGGGTCCGGTCGGCCACTCAAAATAACCGCACACAGTGCAACCACGGTTCTTTTTTAACTGCATCACAGTGCTTATGGTGCTGGCATCTTCTTCCACATTGGCACCAAAATGATTCAGATTGAGCACATTAATCTGCTGTGCAGCTAACTCACAGGCACAATTGGCAGCATTTTCTAGTTGAAGCTCATCTTCCTGTAACAATAACTCAAGTACCTTGATAATAATTATTATTATTGTCACAAGTAGGCTTACATTAACACTGCAATGAAGTTACTGCGAAAAGCCCCTCATCGCCAGATTCTGGCACCTGTTCGGGTACACAGAGGGAGAATTCAGAATGTCCAATTCACCTAACAGCACGTCTTTCGGGACTGTAGGTAGAAACCGGAGCATCTGGAGGAAACCCGCGCAGACACAGGGAGAACGCGCTGACTCCGCACAGACAGTGACCCAAGCCAGAATCGAACCTGGGACCCTGTCGGAAGTCACCGGGAGCAGGCGTCCTCCTCTTCCATGAGGTGCCAAGTCCACGAGGCCCATGGCACAGGTGCTGCACTGTCTCTTTGTTCAGATGGAGTCCTGTGACACATACTGCCCATCATCTCCTCTAAAGACCAACAATGCCTGTACACCTTTGGCCATTGCTGGCATCCCATTGGGTTTCTGCTCAGCCTGAGGGATAGACAGGCCCCTGCATTGACGTTGCTGCCTTCTCCGGCGTCTGGCTGCCTGGGCTGCCGTCAGCATCATGAGGGCATCTTCTGCAGGACGGACACCACCATTTATTTTAGTCTCTGTAAGGAATTGGAGAAGGGGATAGACAGTTAGGGCTTCCACCTCGGGACCTAAAATCCCCCACCATTACGTGACACATCTTCTCTCAGAATGCCATCCAGTGAGCAGTTATGCTGTAAAACCTTGCCCTGCACTCACCCCCAGCCATAGCACGTACGCCTGGACCCAGACTCCAGACCTCTGCTGGGAACATGAGCGAAACCATGTTTAGGTGCCTTCCCCTAATTCACACATTCACCCTTTGGTCACGGGGATATCCCTACTGCTGAAACCCATTCTTGAGTGTTTGATTGTTGACTGCTGCCTCTATGGTGCTGACACTTAGAGGATAGGAAAACTGTTCAGGCTTCAAAGTTTGATTGAAATGTGACGCAATAATCATCACCTGAGACATGGCAGATGTGTACCCATGAGAAGCCACTTGAGAATATTCTGTTTACAAAACTGTCAACAGTGCCAGTATACAAAAAGACGAAAACCATTTACTTAATAGTCTATATAATCACACCAATAATTAATCAACAAGGAATAGGCACCGTGCCATATACATGAGTACCTTTTCACTACAGAATATTGGTACAATAGTTCATTTGTACAAAGAAAACTAAACACACTGTATCATCATGCAGGTCCTCAACCAAATGGAGGATTCTTGCCGTTGCATCATTTTAACTATCAGTCTCTGACCATGAGCCTCCGATGCACAGGCCTTCTGATATGGTCTAAATTAATCAAAACCAAAGCTTGGTGATCATATGTTCCACTGGCATTCAAGATGCAAGAAAACAGCCTCGATGTACAACGATCAGGTTGCTCATTCAGATCAATATGCCTCTCTCTCCCCCTCCTGCAAGTTGCAATACCCACTGCAATTCGCATCCCAACGTAACCAGTCCACAGCAGACGCCATTTCCCTGGCCCTACACTCATCCCTTGAGCATCTCGACATCAAGGACTCCTACATCAGACTCCTATTTATTGAGTACAGCTCCGCCTTCAACACCATAATCCCAGCCAAGCTCATATCAAAGCTCCGAAACCTTGGACTTGGCTCCTCAGTCTGCAACTGGATCCTCGACTTTCTGACCAACAGACCACAATCAGTAAGAATAAACAACAACATTTCTTCCACAATAGTCCTTAATACCGGGGCCCAGCAAGGCTGCGTACTTAGCCCCCACTATACTCCCTGTACACACACGACTATGTGGCAAAATCTGGTTCCAACTCCATCTACAAGTTTGCTGACGATATGACCATAGTGGGCCGGATCTTGAACAACGACGAGTCAGAATACAGGAGGGAGATAGAGAACCTAGTGGAGTGGTTCAACGAAAACAATCTATCCCTCAATGCCAGCAAAACTAAAGAGCTGGTCATTGACTTCAGGAAGCAAAGTACTGTGCACACCCCTGTCAGCATCAACGGGGCCGAGGTGGAGATGGTTAGCAG